>NC_057008.1:893915-991406 GCF_000002595.2 Chlamydomonas reinhardtii | reverse complement strand
TCTGCCTGTGCCCCGCTAGTTCCGCTTGGCTTAGTTTACCTACCCCTCCCTCTCCCTCATCCCCTCCCCCTTCCCCTCTCCCCCTTCCCCTCTCCCCCTCCACCCCCCCCCCCTCCACCCCCTCCCCGCCCCTTCACCCCAACCCCACCCCCCACCTGCATGTGGCTGACCACGCGCTCCGCTGGCTCGCGGAAGATGACCACGTTGAGGAACTCGCGGCAGGGGTGCACGCCCAACCAGCTGGAGCGGCCGCTGCCGGTGAGGTTGGCCTGGTCGTGCAGGACCAGCTCGTTGGCGTAGATGTTGAACCTGTGGAGCAGGGGAGGGGGACGGGGTGACATGCATGATTACCGTCGCTAAGGAAATGGTGAGCGATGGGCAATCTTGTCCCATGGGGACAACAATAACTGATGAAGACTTGAGGGGAGGGGGACTTATATGCCCGAGCCCAATGGCTTAGTCCCATCATCATCGGACAGCCAGCCAGGTGGAGGGGAGGGGAGGGGAGTTGGCGAGGGAGGACAGGGGAGGCGTAAAGGGTGCGTGGGGTGAATACAGGGCGGGACATGTCGCACCCTCAGCAGTCCTCTCCGCCTCCAGGCCGTGCTCAGCAGCTCCATGCGAGGCTCACACACGGCATGCTGTGCGCTGCCTGCCTGCCTCCCGCTCCAAAGGCTCGTGCATACCCAGCCACCTACCCAGTACCCACCCACTCCTCCACCCAGAAATTTGCATCCCCACGCCCAACGAACCCGTCCCCCGTCCAACACCTCCCCTCCTCTTCCGCCCCACATGCGTCTCTCCCCCCAATTCCCCACCTGTTCTTGGTCATGTGCTGCCGCCGCGCCCTGCAGTGCCACTTGAACGAGTACTGCCGCCCGAAGCGCGCGCACCAGGGCTCCCGCATGCCCGGCGTGGCCGCAGACAGCGCAGGCAGCGCGTCCGCCACCGTCCAGCGCGGGTGGTCCCTGCGTGCCCGCGGACACAGGAGGGGAGGGAGGTTCTCAGGCATGACTAAATTGGGGCATGGCTAGTTAGGGCAGCGCAACAGCGTGAGGGCGGCGCAACCGGAAATGCTTCCCTATCAAATGGGGGAGACGTTCAATGGTAGGGGAACGTCCGGCCGCGGGTGCGTCAGAACACGCCATCCAGCAACTCCCGTCGACGACTACGCGTCTGCAGAGCCCGCTGCTGCCACTCGCACACGCGCCCACACACGGCCGCCGCACCGAGCTGTGCTGCGCCTGGGTACCGCAACTGCTGCATGTCGTGTTTGCGTCACTCCTCCCCCTGGCCTGGCCCATGCCGGTTGCCCAAAGCCCACTCGCCCACTCACCCTCTGCCCTGCCGTGTGGTGCCGTGCGGCCATGCTACCCATGCCGGAAGCTAACCTACCTCTCCCCGCCACCCCCCTCGGCCACCCACACGTGTCCCTTGCCCCTCTCGACTGCGGCCTCCGCATCCCAACCCATGTCACCGTTTCCCCCACACCACAACAACTGCAATGACCCCGACCACGCATGCCGGTTCCCTCGGGGCCCTCGTGCCCTCCCCGACAATGCTGCGCCCCCCCCCCCACCCCCGCTGCTGCTGTAGCTGTAGCCCCTACCCCTGCTTACGCCCTCTTCCTCTGCTCAGAACCCCCTTCAGCACCTGAAGTAAGTGATGAGGCAGTTCCGGTGCGAATCAAAGCCCTCCGTCTTGCAGCCGTTCAGCCGGCCGAGTTGGCAGAAGCTCGTCCCGCCTGATTTTGAGACATGGAAGAACTCCACGATGCGCTTCGTTTGCGCGGCCTGGCGGTGCAACTCAAACAGGCGGGTGCTGATGCCCAGCACCAGCTGCCCTTCGCTATCGCTGAAGTTGCCCGAGGTCAGGAAGCGCTCCAATAGCAGCGCGGTGACCGCGCGTCGGCAGATGGGGTAGGCTGTGAGAAGTGTGGTGAAGCGTGTTGGGTCAAACGAGCGCAGGGTGGCCAGCAGCAGCCGCAGGCCCTGCTCGAACGAGATTTCGCTGCTGTGGCTGCGCACGTAGCTGATATTGCCAAAGAGCATGCTGCCCTCGTCCACGAAGAGCTCGCCGAGCTCCGGCACGATGAATCCATGCTGTGTCACAATTGTGTAGCTATCCTCGTAAAGGAATCTCAGTGTAGGCCGCAGCCTGTCCGCAAGCTGCGCGGGCGGCAAACCTTGCAACAGCTGCTGCTGCTGCTCCTCCGGCAGCGACTCCAAGTACAGCTTAACCTTCTGCGAGAACAAATTGCTGACGGCAGCTCCCAGTCCAGTCGGCGCGGGCTCTGCTGCTACTGGTTGGCCCGCGGTCGCGAGGAATGCGTGGACCGACGCCAGGAGCGTAAGCAGGGCCAGCCATTTGTGGCCTGGTATCATTGTGGTCTATGTGGAATCATGTTGCTTGCTACGCGTGAACACACACGAGCTCCCACCGCTTGTATAAAAGTCAGTCTGGCCGACAACGTCAGACTTCCAGGGCAGATGGCGCTGACGATTTAAATTACAGTGCAAATAAAAGCTGCAAATGCACATTTTGTGCAGACGCGTACTTTTTCAGACTATTGCCACTCCGCCCATTCCTTCACGCGCAGTGCGTGTGGGCCAGTTTTAGAGCACTCAACCGCAAAGACTTACGTATAAGGAGTATAGCATGTCGGCTGCAGGACTCCAGGCGCGGTTCGGTGAGTCTAGATCCAAAGCCAAACGGCTTCATGATCCAAGGCAACCGCCTCCCCCCAACCTTCAGCTGCGGCTCGGCGCGGGCTCCGCGGGCCGCCCAATGTCGTAACTTGCAGATGGGTTGTGTGGACCAGCTACTGCGACCGCTGCCGTGCGGGTACCTTGCAAGGCGGACTGGGGGCAAGCGCGTACCGTCAAAACGTACCGTCAAAACGTTAAAACGTTGCCTGCGGACCCGTGTGCGGACCTGTGACACGACACGAGTTGGAACCCAATGCTCCCAGGCCAATTCAATCCGGTGCATCCACGGCTGGGGACATCATACATACATGCTTCCCGTGTACACTGCTCCAACGGAGTATTGATAAGGACCAGCTCCGCGCTGTGATGATATGACCGTGACATCCTCCACACGCCCTTCGCATGGCAAATGCCGACAGGGCTCGCACATGCATACATGTATACGAGCATGGCTTGCATGACTTGCATGACGGCAGGCTACGCGGGGGCCTTAAACGCCAGCGCCGATGCAGCAGCCGATTCCTGGCTGGATTCCTGCTCGGCCGCCGACACGGCCGCTAGCTCCATACCGTCAATGTCAGAGCCAAAGCACCAGCCGCACGCAGCGTCGTCATCAGCGCCATGCCACGCATGCGGCGGCTCGGGCCGCGAGCGTGCGTCGGAGGATGCCAACGAGCACGAGTTCGACATCCCGCACTACCTACCAGGGGCGGCGTCACGGCGTGTCAGCTCGTGTGTCGCCACTTGCTTGGCGGGTAGAACAGGCTTGACCAGGGGGAGTGACCAGTCTGGACCAGTGCCCGCATCTCGTCGATGCCCTGAGGCTCGACCGCGCAAGGCACCTCCGCCTGGGTGGAAGACATTGGCACTGCAGCGGGTGGACTGGTGTTGCGCGGGCGCCCCCGCGTGCTGTCGTGACTCACGAGACAAGCAGAGGTTTGGCTGGGGAATTTGCACCGGCAGCGTGTTTTATAACAGTCACCGGCACCAAGCGAACGTGTTGAGCTCAAGTGTTGCTCCCGGATCCCATCGGGAGTTTCCGGGGGAGAAGGGGGTAAGGGTCTCAGGGAGTCTGCGCTGCTGCAAGGCCCGTCATAATATAAAGCAAATGTGCGCGGATAGACATAGAATCCTAGATCGCACCAGCAGCTCGACCTTAAGCGCAGCTCGCAGCAGCACGCGGGGAGGGGGCGATGCTAGCATGGCAAGGTGATCCACGGCTGGTAGGCGGGGCTCGGGTTGTGTGATGAGCTGGCAGGGGCGGGGGCTCGGCCACTGGCCAGGGGTTGGAATGGGGGACGTGCACGGCTGATCAGAACGCGCGGGAGTTTTCCGGCGAGGTGCTGAGGTCGCTCGCAGTTTGCTCACTTTCAAGGCGCACATTGCCCATTATGTGTACATGAAGTAAAGCTGCAAAATGTCGCAGCAGCCACATCCTTAAACCTAGAAATCGGCTGTCAGAAGCTTGACTTTATCATGAGTGAAAGATAAGATGGGCACGAGACTTCTGTGTCGTGTATGAACTCTGAGCAGGCGACATACGCCAGATCGCTGATGGTTTACAGAGTCACGTCCTGGCGCCTGAGGACATCGCCTTGGCATCGCGAGGCCCTTCCTGTCGCGCGGTGAGGCGCCCTTGGCCCAGGCACCTTCCCAGCCCCACCTAAGCCATGAGAGCAGCAGCTGTGACTGCCTCGGCGATGGGCGGCACCGCCACCAGACCCCCTGGCCGGCGGGATGCTGAAGACATGGCATCGGTGCACCCGCCGCCGCGGCCCGCCGACATTTGCCCGACCTGCGGTGGCAGCGGCCATGCTGCTCCCGCCGTGAGAGCCAAGCTGCGGGAGGTGCCGGCGCTGCCACGTCACCTGGCGGCGGCGCTGGAGCCGGCCCTACAGGAATATGTAAGGAGCCACGCCATGCCGTCCTCGCATCGGGTGCTTTACGACCGGTGCGTGCCTGCCCGCCTGGCCAGCGGCTGTCCAAGGGCCACGAGTCTGGCACGAGCTGGGGAATGCGGAGGGCAGCAGCCGCAGCAGATGCAGGGGCAGGGTGATGTCACTGCGGACACGGACGCCATGGAGGCGCAGGCAGCAACGGGTGGCTGATGCTGCTGCTGCTGCTGGATTGCGTGCGTGTCCGGGGCATCCCCGGGCCGTGCCTGCCATGCCTACCGTGCCTGACGTGCCTTCGCAATGTGCAACACCGCACCATCCAGGTTTGTGCACGACATACGGCAGGCGCTCCAATACGCGATTGGCAAGGTAAGGGATTACCGTCGTAATTACGCTCGTTGGGAGTTTGGGTCCAGGCAGGAATTTGTTAAACGGAACATTGGGACAGTGCACCGCTGCCGGGTGTGAGCGTGTGATCAAATGTGGGGGCCCTGAGGCTGACCGAACAAGGGCCGAATGCGGTTGCGACCTGCTGTGCGCTTGTGAGTTCCGACATGACAGGACTCAACCGCCGGTTTCTTACCCCGCACACCCCGCCCCCACATGATTTTCCGCCGCGCAGTGGAACCTGGGGGACCTCACCGTTAAGCTGGATGGTGGGTTCGCGTACGCATTGGTGCATAGTGCGGTCGCAATCATTCCCCTGTCTTGCTGATCACTGGAACCTCAGCGTGTGTTGCCCAGGGTTATGCTGGGGTTCCGGGGGCGGAAGAGGGCTGGCGGGACCTGGAAACCCAGGGAACATCTCTTGGGGGCATCAGTAACACGGGGCCCATCCTGCAAACATAGCAAACATAGCGCAAATCGAATGCCACGACCGATCCACGCATCGGCATGCGGTACGGGCCCCCGGCGCACCCACCTTGCGCTGCCCCTACCTGCGGCACTCAGCGGCCCTGGGGCACCCGTCCCAGCAACATCGTACTGTGCCAGCCGGTCGGCATGGCGGCTTGCGTGACCCGACTAGCTCGTGGCCTGCTGCCTGGCAACCCGGTTTCCACCAGCTCAGCTTTGTGTGTTTGGTGTTTGTGCCGTGTCGTGACGAGCGCGCACCGCCGCCCACGCCACACAAGACCACCCGTTCTTACAACGGAACTTGCTTCTCATCACTCTCTGCTCTTGCTTGTACTTAGGAGTTCAGCGGTGTGCTTATACAGCAGTAGTGCCGGCACACAGTGACGTGATGCTTCACTCCCGAGCACTGTTACGCGGGCACTTCCCGCTCCTGGCGCCTTCGAAGGGCCCTTTTCCGTTATACCGTCACAAGGCACTTAGCCGAGCACGGCCGCATGGAGGTCAGCAGATGCGCTGCCACCTCGCGTGCCGCCCGCCGCCGCATGCCTTGCACGCATGGTGCCACCGTCCTCCACGCACGCACCCACGCAACCACGCAACCCGTACATGCACGTACCCACGCAACCCGTACATGCAGGCTCCCTCACGCACCGTACGGACATCGCGGGCAGTGACGTGGACCTGGTCATTGAGATCTACGGCGCGGACAGCCTGTCCAAGAGCGTACGGCGCTTGCTGTACAAAGCCATCCGGGTACGGTTTCAGAACTTGGGTGCTTGGTTTCCGTTGCGGTAGTTAGGGTTTTTGGGTACGGCGGCAGCCGACTGGTTTTCGAGCTACAGCGGCAGCCGACTGGTTTTCGAGCAGATTGGGAAGTAGTGGGCAGGTGGGCGTGCAATCAATCAATCGATCCAGCCGCTGCAAGCGCAAGCAAGCCGCAAAAGTACGGCCGAACAGCCCGATGCGCTCACCTTCTCAAATCTTACCTCATCATGACTATCGTCATCACTATTACCATCATTACTACGCTATTCTCGCGCCCGCCCACATCTGATTTGTGCAGCTCTGGCTGGTGTGCATGTGCGGCGGCCGCTATCGCTGCGTCCTCATCGCCAAAGAGCTGCGCAAGAGCGCTGAGCTGGAGGCGCAGGTGGCGGCGGCGGCGGCGCGCGCCTGCCGCGTGGCGTCGCACCGCGGCTGCGGCCGCTGCGGCGGGCTGGGCGGCCTCCTCCTCGCGTGCGGGGTGCCGGCGGATGGAGGGGCTGGCGAGGCTGCAGGCGCTGCTGCTACTGCCGGCGCCCCTGCTGGTGGTGCTGCTACTGCCGGTGCCCCTGCTGCTGCTACTGCCGGTGCCCCTGCTGGTGCAGCTACTGCCGCGTGCGACGCGTGCGGGTGCTGTTGGTCGGGCCAGGCCTGCGGCAGCGGCCACAGCTACGGCGGCGGCGGCGGCGGCGGCGGCGGCTGTGGGCCAGGCGGCGATGGTGGTGATGATGAGGATGAGGCGGAGGAGGAGGCGCAGGGTGTGTCGCTGAGTGCGGACCTGCTGTTTGAATCGGCGTCGGTGGCGGTGCCGCTCGGACCCATGGTTCTGCCCACGCAGCCGCTGGCGGATCCTGGGAAAGAGGCGCGGGCGCAGACGGCGATGAGGGCACTCAAGATCCTGCAAACGGAGGTGAGGTGGCGGTGGTGGTGGTGGGGTGGTTGCTGTGGAGGTTTTGGGGTGGTGGTGGTTTGGGTGGTGGTTTGGGTGGTGGTTTGGGTGGTGGTTTGGGTGGTGATAGGTGACCCCGACTTCCCAACATCCGTTTGCAAGGCAGCCTTCCATTATCCGACATCACCTCTCGCCATCAGCGCCTCCACGAAACCCGCCCCCGCTCCCTCAATCGCTCACACGCCGCCACCAAATCTGTATCTCCACCTTGTCAGGCTGACAGCCTGTCCCGCATGCCCAGCTATGTCCACGAGGCATTAGTCATGCACGTGGCAATGGACTGCCGCCCCGTCCCCGAGCACCTCACCACCACCGCCCCGGCGGCGGCAGTAGCAGCAGCGGCCGGCGGCAGTAGCACCGCTACCAGCAGCAGCGGCGGCGGCGGTGGCGGCGGCGGCGGCGGTGGCGGCGGCGGCGGCAGTGGCGGCGGCGGCGGTGGCGGCGGCGCCGGGCCGCCGTCCTCGAGGGCGCAGCTGCCGGAGCCAACCGAGTTTGCGATCCAGGCGCTGTACATGGTGCGTGTGTGTGTGTGTGTTTGTGTGTGTGTGTGTGTGTGTGTGTGTGTTGTGCGTGTGTGTGTGTGTGTGTGTGTGTGTGTGTGTGTGTGTGTTGTGCGTGTGTGTGTGTGTGTTGTGCGTGTGTGTGTGTGTGTGTGTGTGTGTGTGCGTGTGTGTGTGTGTGTGTGTGTGTGTACATGTGTGTGCGTGTGTGTGTGCGTGTGTGTGTTGTGCGTGTGTGTGTGTGTGTTTGTTGTGTGTGTGTGTGTGTGTGTGTGTGTGTTGTGTGTGTGTGTGTGTGTGTGTGTGTGTGTGTGTGTGTGTACATGTGTGTGTGTGTGTGTGTACCGCGTGTGTGTGTGTGTGCGTATTTATGTGTGTCCCCACGCTCCCCGTCTCGGCGCTGTTTCCCGCACACCTGCCTCCTGCATGCGCATTCCTGCCCTCCTGCAGTCGATGTGCCTCCCACCCACCCAAACCCATTTGATCACCCATCCAAACCCACCCACCCAAACCCACCCAAACCCACCCACCCAAATCCACCCACCCAAACCCAACCTTGCAACCCAACCCAACCCCACTCAAACCCGCCCACCCAACCACACAGGTGCTGGGCCTGTTCGCGGCGGAGCGCGGCAGCGCCCGCGCCCTGGACGAACACGTGCACCCGCACTGCGCAGTGCCGTGCGGCTACCTGTTCGACCGCGGCGTCTATAGCAACTGGTTGCTGCGAGCCAAGCGCCTGCGCAGGTGCGTGAGTGCTTGGTGATAGATTGTTGATTGGGCACTGGGTGCGTGAGTGCTTGGTGATAAATTGGGCACTTGGCATTACATTTAAAAAAATAGGCCGCGCAGCACTTTGGTAATACTGATGGCAGCTTGCTCCTGAGGTGCTTTGCTCCTGGCTCTCGTCCTCTCTGTACGCGAGCCATGAATGTGCTGGAAAGCAGCGGGTATAATTGCATGGTGGGTGGCACTGCACCACCACCCTGACATCGCCCCGACACATAGCGTACCTACAACCACCTGACACCCGCCGCCGCCGCCGCCGCCGCCGCCGCAGGGACTTGTACACACTGGCACTGTTCCTGCATGAGCGGGCGGCGGCGGCGACGGCGGCTGGTGGTGGTCAGCTGCCGCTGGTGTCGCTGCAGGAGGCGGCGGAGCTGTTGGGTCGCATCATCAGGGGGCGCCGGCGCGCCGCTGCGGCGGGTGTTGGTGTTGATGGTGGTGGTGGTGGTGGTGGTGCCGGCAGCGGGGCCGCGGGTGACGGCGGCGTGGAGGGGGACCAGCAGCAGGGGGCGGAGGAGGAGGTGGAGGAGGAGGAGGCGGAGGAGGAGGAGGAGGAGGAGGCGGAAGAGGAGGCGGAGGAGGAGGAGGAGGAGGAAGAGGAGCTGAACAACGCCAGCGGGGCAGAAGGCGAAGAGGACCTCACGATAGAGGCGCAGGAGGAGCAGGAGGAGGAGTGGCTCGAGCAACTGAGGCAGCAGCAGCAGCAGCAGCAGCTGGCGGCGGCGGTGGCGGAAGCAGAAGCAGCAGACGATGAGCTTCGCGACCGCGGCGGCGGCGGTGGCGGCGGCGGCGGCGTTGACTTGGACGAGCTGGCGGCGGCACTGGCGGGTGAGGGAAGGCAGTTGGTGGATGAGTTCCTGGCCAGGAAAGCGGAGGAGGTGGCTCACGTGATGCGGACACGCACGCGGCAGAGCAGTGGCGAGGGGCCGCTGAAGGTGTTGGCGACGGAGGCGGAGCGGGCGGCGTGGGTGGAGGCGCTGCAGCGGGATCCGCCGCCGCCGCCGCCGCGGACACCGCCGCCACCTGAGATGCAGGCGCAGCGGCAGCGGCAGCGGACGCATCCGCATCTGCAGCTGCTGATGCAGCAGCAGCAGCAGCAGCAGCAGCAGCAGCAGCAGCAGCAGCAGCAGCAGCAGCGGGAGCAGCAGCGAGGGCAGGGGCAGGAGCAAGGGCAGCAGCAGATGCCGTCGCCTTCCGCGGCTTCAGCCACGCGGGCTCCTTCATCCTCGCAGCCGTCGTCACCCACAGCCGCGTCGTCCCCGCCACCACCATCATCATCGCAGCAGCGGCCTTCAGCGGTGCTGCTATCCAGCAGTGGCGACAACGGCGGCGGCGGTGGTGACGGCGGCGGCGGTGGTGACGACGGCAGTAGTGGCGACAACGGCGGCGGCGGCGGTGGTGGTGACGGCGGCGGTGGTGACGACGGCAGCGGTGGTGACGACGGCAGCGGTGGTGACGACGGCAGCGGTCGGGATGACTCAGTCTGTGCAGCACCCGCAGGGGCAGCAGCGAGTGATGAGGGCGCTGACCAGTCAGCGGCCGCAGTTGCTGCTACTGCCGCCGCGCTCGTGCCGCACACGCCTGCCGCTGGCGGCAGCAGCACCCCAGGCCCCACTGGCGGCAGTAGCACCCGTGCAAGCACCGGCGCTACCGCCAGCAGTAGCACCAGCACCAGCACTTCGGTGCGGAGACGTCGGGAGCTGCCTGGCACTCCCGTGCGGCCCAGGGCGACTGCTACTGCGGCTGGGGCTGAGGCTGTGGCTGCTACTGCGGCTGAGGCTGGGTTGGAGGCGGAGGCGGAGGCGGAGGCTGCTACTGCGGCTGAGGCTGAGGCTGCTGCTACTGCTGGCGGTGGCGACGAAGCCGATAGCGCCCACAGGCCAGCCAGGGCAGCCAGGGCAGGCGAGGGCGCGGCGGCAAGGCCTGCCACAACAGCTACTGCTGGGGGCACGGCTGCTGCTGACAGTGGCAGTAGCACCACCGGCGGCAGTAGCAGCGACGGTGCCGCCGCCACCCTGGCGTTGGGACCCTCGCCCAGCAGCAGTAGCAGCGAGCTCGCTGAGCGGCGAGGCCGTGCCGCGGTACGGCCGCTGCCGGGAACGCCCGTTGCTGCAGCGAACGGCAGTAGCAGCAGCCGCGGCGGCGGCGGGCTAGGCGGCGGCGGCGACCCGCCCTCGCCGTCAGCGCTGCCGCCGGTGCCGGCCGCACTGCTTGCGCGGCGTCACTCTTTCTCGTCTCCTCCTGGCGGGCATGCAGTCGGCGGCGGCGGCGGCGGCGGCAGCACCGCCACCGAGGCGGCTGGCTCGGCTGGATCAGAAGACGCAGCAGGAGGCAGCGCCACTCGCACCCATGTCCGCGACTACATCTCCCACACCGCCGCCGCCGGCGCAGATGCGGGCGCGAATGCGGATTCCGGTGCGAGGTCGGGCGCTGGTGCGGGTGCGGGTGTGGATATGAGGTCGAGTGCGGGTGAGGACGTGGCTGGCGCAGCTCCTGGCGGCATCGGTGATGGCGGCGGCGGTGGCAGCGGCGGCGGCGGTGGTGGCGGCGGCGGCGGCGCCTTGTCGCAAACAGCGGACACAGAGCTGAAGGAAGCCTGGGGGGTTACCGAGGTTACGGGGGACGCGGCAGCACCAGCAGCAGCAGAAGCAGCAGAAGCAGCAGAAGCAGCAGAAGCAGCAGCAGGTGGGGCGGGGCGGCAATGTGGTGGAGGCGGACCGGACCTGGCAGTGCCGCCGCCAGCACCACCTGCTCCCCACCTCCGCCGCCGCCACAGGACACACCCGCTGTCGGGCCTGTACAGGCACCCACGGGCGGCGGCCGCAGGGCGGCAGTGCTTCATGCGCTGCGGCGTCGGTGGCGGCGGCGGCAGTAGCGGCGGCGGCGGAGGCGGCGGTGGGACACCCAGCGGCAGTAGCGCCGCCGAGGCGGGTAGGGCCAACTGGTACCAGATGGTGCGGGCGGCACACGTGGTGGCGGCGGTGGCGGCGCCGGCACGGGCGGCGGCGGCGGCGGCGGCGGCGGCGGCGCCGGGAGCGGTACCAGAAGCTGCGCAGGTAGGTGCAGGAGTGGAGGTGGGGCATGGCGGGGCGGCGGCGGCAGCAGCCGCAACTCCACCACTGCCGCAAGGACCAGCACCAGCAGTAGCAGGAGCACCAGCATCACCAGCAGCCGCAGTAGCAGGGGCGCAGCAGCAGCAGCAGCAGCGCCAGCCCGCGGTGCGCGAGCTGCCACAGCCGCCGCCGTCACAGGTGAGGCAGGGGCTGGGTGCGGCTGGAGGCGCGAGCGTGGCGGGCTGAAGGGGCCGGCGGGGCGGGGCCGAGAACTGGCGGGGAGACGCTATTGGGTACCGTACTGCTGTGCATGCAAAGTGCCAAAAAGTGCCTGTGTGTTGGAAAGCGCAATTGGGAAGGATGGCCGGAGTGCCTGCCTGTACCCCTGCCGTGCCCGTGTATTCCATCATGTACGGCACTTTGGCCCCCTTTGCAGTCCTGGGACCTAACTACCTACGCATTCACACACCCTCCACCCACCATCCACCCACAGCTGCACGACGGGCTTCATGCGCACCTCGCCTCCACACACCAGCGACTGCACGCGCACGTGCAAGCCTTCCTGGGCCAACAGCCTGGGCCGCAGCCGCCGGCGCCACAGCCGCCACAGCTACAGCCGTCACAGCCGCTACAGCCACAGCCGTCACAGCCACCACAGTCACCGCAGCTCGGCACCCACCCCGCCGCGTCACAGCTGCAGCCGCCTGCGATGGCAGCAGCGGCGGCGGCGCCGGCGTCGGTAGCATTAGCGCCCGCACAGCCGGCGCCACAGGAGCAACGACCACAACACACGCCCCCACACGCGCCGCCACCACCCCCAGCGCCGTCGCCACAGCGGCTGGCAGCAGCGGCGAGGCCGGCGGCGTCGGCCACGGCAGCGGCGCGCAGTGGTGCGGCAGTGGGGCAAGCGCCGGCGCCAGGCATGTCGCGGCCACAGGCTGCTGGTGCGGGTGCAAGCAAGCGTGCGGGTGCGGGTGCGGGTGCGGGTGCGGGTGCGGGTGCGGGTGCAAGCAAGAGTGCGGGTGCGGCCTGGGAGCAGACCGGCGCATCGGTGATGGCTGGGTGGGGGTCCGACGGCAGCAGCAGCGGGGACGGCGAGGGCCAGGGCGGGGGTGGGGGTGGGGGTATGGGTGAGGGACCCGCGGGCGCAGAGGCTGCCGATGGCGCGGAGGGCAGCAGCGGGAGCCGCCGCCGTTGGCCGGCGGCAGAGCCGCGGGAGGAGCGCCTCCGCCTCAGCAGCCCTCGCACCTGCATCAGCACCAGCGCCAGTGCCACGGGCAGTCGCGTCGGCGCCGACGGTGGCGGCGGCGGCGGCGGTTCCGCCAGTGGCTCGCCCTGGTATGCTCGCGACGGTCCGGAGTGGTTGGTGTTAAACCGCTACCAGGAGTTAGTATTGCGCCCATCGCCGCCACTGGCGCTAGCAGCGCGGCAGCAGAACGCGCAGCGGCTCGGCGCCGACGGCGACGATGACGGCCGCAGCAGCAGCGGCAGCAACGCGGGCGGAGGGATAGGGGCGGATGAGGAGGGCGAGGGGGGAGGCGCCGGGGAAGAGGCGCGGCGCGGGGAGGAAGAGGAAGGGGACGAGGCTGCTGTGGGTATGGAGGAGGAGGAGGAAGAGGAGGAGAGCGGGGAGTGGGACGAGGAGGAGAGCAGGGACGACGGAGCGCAGTCGCGGCGCGAGCATGCCGAGCCGTTCGAAGGGCCACCTGCGCAGCAGCAGGCACAGCAGGGTGCAGGACAGGAGGCGGAGCAAGAGGCGGAGCGGGAGGCAGGGGTGGAGGAGGGAGAGGCAGGGGTGGAGGAGGGAGAGCAGCACGACGCGCCCGCAGCGCAGCTGCTGGCTGGCGGAGGTGCCGTGGGCGGCACTCCGCTGCAGGCTGCTGCCGCCGCCGCCGCCGCCGCCGCCGCCGCCGGGGCCGGGGCCGGCCTGGTCGACCTGACCCCCGGGAAGCTGCACGCGCTGTACGCGGCGGCGTGTGACCAGGTGGTGGGACTGGCGGACGCGGAGCAGCGGCGGCGGCTGAGCGACAGGCTGCGGAGGCGGCAGCAGCTGCCGCGGCAGCGCCAGGAGCCGCAGGAGGGGCAGCAGCAGCAGCAGCAGCAGCAGCAGCAGGAGGGGCAGAAGCAGAAGCAGCAGGAGGGGCAGCAGCAGCAGGAGGAGGGGCAGCAGCAGCAGCAGGAGGGGCAGCAGCAGGAGGGGCAGCGGCGGACTAGTTCAAAGCTTGGTGCCGGGGAGGAGGGACGTTCTGCGGACGCGGATGAGGAGGAGGGGGCCGATGAGATCGTATACCTGCCTCGCACCGCCGCCGCCGGGGCCGCTGCGGGGGCCGTCAGGGCTGCTGGGGCCGCCCGGCGGGGTCGATGAGCGGATTGGAGTCAGCAGGAGGCGGAGCCGGGTAGTCATTAGGCAGCAGGGGTGTTGCAATTTTGTTAAGGGCGCAGGCACCGGTTGGATCGTTGCGGGGCAGGCGGGCGGCATGACATATGCATGTGTGGCGTCACTCTCGTGCTCAAAGACGTTTTTGCTATGTCACCAAGTCATCTGAGTGGATATTGATTGAATGAGCTCTGATAGCCTGATGTGCTGGCGACGGCCGGCCGGGTCACTGTCCCCTGGCAGAATGATTGAATGTGATAGCTGAGTTGAGCGCGCCGAGAGCCGGGGTGGTGGAAGCGCCGGCGTGTCAGACGTCACCGACGGCGCACTTTCGCTGTCAGTAGAGGTGATGATGCAGATTGTGATAAGGAGCCAAGATGAGTCTGCTTTGGATTCGTGAGTGCCGGGAAACACGGAGACACGGAGCTATGAATGCGGATGTTACAGAGGGGACAGTCCCAGCACCCGAAGACGCCGAGCCATCACATGCTATCAGGGCCCAACATGACTCCACCAACCCCGACTTTGCTGCAAACCCTCCCGCGGGCAAAGTCCGTGTGACTCCGCGCACAGTGAGTCCTAGCCAAGCCTCAACCCGCCAGAGCCCCACCGCTGTGCCTCAACGTCACAAGCCTAGGCACAGAAGTGCCGGGAAACGTCTAGGACGCAGGACACACGCACAGCGCACGCACTAACCAGGGCGCAAGCGTCCAGGTACTAGAACGGTCGCCCACGCGTGCAACCTGCCCACACACAAAGCCACCAACCACGCACAACCTCTCACGGCGAGGGAGGCGGGGAATCAGCGTCATACGGCAAGCGCAAAACCATGCCGTCACCAACAGCCCGAGAGATGAAAGGATGCGCAGACGGCACAGTGTCCCCACCCTTCGGCCTGATACCCAAAGTCACAAACGTCTGGAGCCGACCCCAGAAGTCAGCTACGACGGCAAGTCCAATGCTCAGCACCCGGGCCGATGGCAGCTTCGCTCGCGCCGCCAGCCCGGCCATAACCATACGCTGCCGACCAAAGTCCAGGGCAGACATAGCAGCGAGACACACCACATCCCACACAGGTGGCGCAAGCCCCGCAGGCGGGCGCACCAACCACAACTCCTCACGAGAGAAGGCACTTAGAGCATCCTCTGGCACGAAACCCATAGCCATTCCCATGTTTTCCCGCAGGGACAGCGCCACAGTGCAGTCCCAAAACCAGTGACGCCGGTCCCCATCCTGCATGTCAACCCCACACGCCCAACACGGGTCAACAGCAACGCCTCGCGCCCGCTCGCTAGCATGCCGTGGGAACGCCCAGCAAGCGTTGGCGGCCACACGCCACAGCGCTTCCTTATGATGATTCTCCCATGTCAGCGACCACAAGCGGGCCAAGGTGCACACGAAAGCCCCCGCCGCCAGGGCAGCCCCCACCCCCGACACACCCGCATCGCACACATACTGCAAAGGCTTAGCCTTCAGGGCGGCTAACTGTGGAGCCATTTGTAGCACGGTCCCCACCTGCACCGTGTAGGCAGTGAGCAAGATGGGCGGCCCCCCGCACTGCAACCAGCCAAGCCCCCGCACAACCTGTTTCACCGACTCCGCCGTAGCACTCACGATGTCGGCCGCCGGGAGCGGCAGCGCGGCGGCAAGCCCCCGAGCCAGCTGGGCGGCACGCGCGGCGGCAGCCCAGCCAGCGGGGAGAAGGGCCACCGCCGCCGCAAACCGGTCGGCCGCCTCTTGATTGAGGCGACGCCGGCCCCGGCAGGGGCGACGGCAGGCGCGCCCGCGTGCTCCAGTGCAGCACCCGCCGCCACACAGCAGTCACATACATTTCCGCACACGCTTCACCAAACCGGGAGCCCTCCGCCCAAGGGCGTGTCAAATGCCTGCCGCAGTTCGTTCAGGCCGTCATGCGCTGCAACCAGCTGGCCCACACACGCCAGTCCCGGCAGAGCGAACAAATCCGCGAACGCCACTATGACAGTGAATTTGCGCCGGTCCTAGCGGATGTGTTTACGGCGGTGGGGGAGGGGGCTGGGGTGCCTGACGGGCTCCTGGATGGCGTGTGGTCTTTCTTCTTTAAGTCGGGCGACCCTACCGAGCCCTCTAATTATCGCCCCATCACGCTGACGGATACCGATTACCGCACCCTTGCCCGGGTGTTGTGCTTGCGACTGCAACCGGTGTTTGGGCGTATTATTGACCCTGAGCAAACTGCGTTTCTGACGGACCGTCGCATTGCCGATAACGTCCTCTTGCTCCAACTTACTCCTGGCCTGTTGAAAGCCGCCAAAAAGGCACCGGCTGTGGCGGCCTTCCTCGACTTTTACAAGGCGTATGATACGGTGGACCGCTCTTTTCTGCTCGCGTGTCTGGAGCGCATGGGCGTGGGGGCGGGCTTTCTTACGTGGGTGTCCCGCCTGTTAACTGATACGCGTGGGGCGGCGTTGGTGCATGGACGTGTGTCAGGATGGGTGCCGTTGATGGCGGGCGTGCGGCAGGGCTGCCCGTTGGCTCCGTTGCTCTACCTCGCTGTGGCACAAGCCCTCCTGTCATGGCTACGCAGCCGGGGGCATGGTGTGCTCGCTAACCTGGCGTCGGTGCTGGCGTCCCAGTATGCGGATGATTGCACGCCGTTTCTAGAGGGGTTTCAGGCGGTGCCGGGGTTCCTGGCGGGCATGGATGTGTTTCGGCGGGCGTCTGGACAACGCTGAAACATGACTAAAGTTGAACTGATGGTGATGGGGACGGTCGGCGGTGCTGGCGCCCTGCCGGCCGGCGTGGCTGGCCCGCCCCTGCCCCCTGGCTGGCGTGTGGTGCCGGCGGCCAAGTCACTAGGGGTGCATTACGGGGATTGGGGCGCACTCTCCCCACCAGTTACGTTTGAGGCCGTGTTGGGGGTGCTGAGCAAAATCGCGCGCATGCCCGTGTCCATGTTTGGTCGGGCGGCCGCGGCGTCGGCTTATGCTTTGGGCAAGGTCCTGTATCATTTGGAATTTGCGGGTCTTCCCCAATTGTACGTTGTTGACCGGCTGCTAGCCAGGGTAGCGGCGGTGGTGGATCGGCGACTGTCGGAGCTATGGGAGAGCCTGCGGATGTGTGTTGACCAAGTGGTGGTCGCAGTGCACGTGGCCCGCCGTGGAGCTGGCCACACCTTGTTGAAACGCCAATTGCTTCTATCCTTTGATGCTAGTCATGTTCGTGCCAGTCCTGGCACGGAAAGCAGGTCAGTGACGAGCTCGGCTGTGGCGGTTGCGGAGGCAACCGCCGTGTGCGGTTGGACGAGACTTTGCGGTGTTTGCCCTACTCTGTTACTTGAAATACCACATTATCTCTCAGATCCGCAGCCTCACGAGGATCAAGGCAGGAAGCAGGTGACCTGGGCTCGTTCGCCAAATCTGCATGAGAACCTTGCCCCGAAAAGACAAACATTATATGAAATACTCGCTCAAAATATTACATTGCTCACAGCCTCGGAAGAGGGCCCGCTGGCAAAGTCGATCGCGTTCAATCGCGAGCCCCATGCACGATCTCACAAGGCAAAGTTCCGTCCAACACCCGTCTGCCCTTGCAGTGGAAATAACTTGTCACGTTTCACATTCGAAAAATGCTGGCCCAAACACACACTGCCTCTAGCCGCTCGGCTTGCCGCGGCCGCGCTCAGCGCGGTCAGCTGGCCTTTAGCGCCCCGCGCCCAATTAGCCAGCGCTCCGGTTCTCTGATTCAGCAGGCTCCCTCCATGGCGATGCGCGTCACCGTCGCTGCGGGCAAGCTGGACTCTGTCTCCCTGTTCGGTGGAGACACCGCCAGCCTGATGGGCGGTTCACAGACTGTGGAGAAGAAGAAGTCCGGCAAGGAGGCTGTGATGGAGGTGCAGCTCAGCTCCACGGTGAGCGCACAGTCCTTGTGCAAGGATGGGGTGCAGCGATGGTAAACTCCGCTGTTTCGCACTGGGCCTGCACGCGGAATGCATCAATATGAAGCAACAAATGCAAATCTTATGGTTTGTGCGAAAGATCTAAGCATCTCGTGCCCTGGCGAAACTCGGTCGTTCAGGCGGGCATCGACTACACCGTCCTGCGCGACCACCTCGCCAACGGCGAGTTCCGCGAGGCCGAGGACGAGACTCGCGCTCTGCTGATCAAGCTTGCTGGCCCGGAGGCGGTCAAGCGCAACTGGGTTTACTTCACCGAGGTGAAGAACATTTCCGTCACCGATTTCCAGACCCTGGACAACCTGTGGAAGGCGTCCAGCAACAACAAGTTCGGCTACAGCGTTCAGAAGGAGATCTGGGTGCAGAACCAGAAGCGCTGGCCCAAGTTCTTCAAGCAGATTGACTGGACCCAGGGCGAGAACAACAACTACCGGAAGTGGCCCATGGAGTTCATCTACAGCATGGACGCCCCCCGCGGCCACCTGCCCCTCACCAACGCGCTCCGAGGGACGCAGCTGTTCCAGGCGATCATGGAGCACCCAGCGTTCGAGAAGTCCAGCACGGCAAAGACGCTTGATCAGAAGGCGGCGGAGGCCGCCGGGCGGACACAGTCGCTGTTCTAAGCTCTCAGCAGCTCAGCGGCTGATCCTGCCAGGTGTTGTATCGCTCGGGCGTGGGTTTGCAGGGGTGCACATGGCAATTGCCTGGGGGAGCATTCGGGGCTCGGGGGTGTGACGGATGCGTGTGGGTTTTGCGGGTTTGGGCGCTTCCCCATGCCACACGCCACACGGCATATGGGGGAGTCGCCTCCACGCACCGCATCTTGCAAAGATTGCACCCATGGCCCCTTGTACTTAACGAATGATGAACATAAAAGTGATGGAATTGCGGGCTTCTTTCCATGGAAAGTATTGAACGCGTGTGTGCGTTGACGAGGCGGACTTGTCAGCCGTGCATGTTACGAGGGATGCTTCTGACTCGTGCGGTGTGGGTTTAGTGGCGTGTGCGTGTGTGCCTTGCGTCAGCCGCATGCAAGCAGGACTCCTTTCGCACGCTGTGTGTAGCTTCCAACCTGGACACGTGGGCGTGTTGTGGCTGGCCCTCAGTTGCATGATGGGCTCCTGGCGCGGCTGCGGCTGCGTTGCAGAGGGGTTGTGGCGGCAGGTGGTGTGGGAATGGCAGTGAGACAGTCGGCTCATGCACTGATGTCGGGAGGTGCACTGAAGCACTGCACTGCACTACAACCCTTGACTTGCGACTCTGTGCGGTGTGCTGCAACACATACCGCAGCAGGATCGCGTCATGCGATTGCGGCTCGTTTGTGCTTTTGCATCGGCGCAGCGTCTGAGTCGGTGAGGGGCAGGCGACACGAGCTAGCGCAGGCTCTACAGCAGTTACAAACCATTTGTGCCGCGTGGGTCGAATGTAGGGCATCGGTTTGCGTGCGTCTGCGTGTGAGATTGTGTAGACGACACTGCCGCGGTCCTTTTTGACGTCCTGAGAAGACAAGACAGACAATCGGGCGGGCACAGCCGGACTGTTGCGTAATGTGATTTGGTCTTGAGGGGCGCACGGCACCATCGCAGGCGGCTGCCGCCGTAGCGGCCTGTACTGCAGGCGGCAGATCTGCATTGGCGGCAGAGCTACATAAGCAGCGGCGGCGGCGGGAGCAGGAGCCGGCGGCGAGGCAGGAGGGTGGTGGCGAGGTGGGAGCTCTGCCCTGGCTAGCGGAGGCGTGCAGCAGCGGTGTGCGAGTGAGTTGTGGTGTGCTGAGTCGGGGCGAGTGGAGGAGATGGACGCGGGTCTGGGCTTGAGAAGCGGGGTGGGGTCCCTGAGTGCGGGTCCGCTCAAGAGACGAGTGTCGACTGCCTGCCGACTGAGAGGCTGCATGAGTGGGAGTAGTAGGAGCAGGAACCAGGGAGCGCACTGTGCGGGATGCAAGGACAGGCAGGGAGGGGCCAAGGGACGAGGGGACGCGGTGTCGTGCGACCGGCAAACTGTGTGGCGTGTGCTTTTGGTTGAGAGCCACTGCCGGCGCCGCCGCGGAAATGAGTGTGTAGGTGTGAGAAGGTGCGCCGTGACTGGCGAGTTGGCTTTGGTCCGCTGCGGGGCGCTGCAGTATGCCTGTGTAAGACTGAAAGAGCAAGTGAGATGCCTGCTGGAGCCACGGTCTGGGGAAATGAGGGGACTGGGGCAGCTGATAAACAGAGCACCAAGCAGGGGCTGTGGGCACGGGCTTTGGTTCGACAAAACATAGCCGCAGCGCAGGGTCGGCCACCAAGGCACGAAGGGCGTGTCGCGAAAGCAGCGGCCTGCATTTGGGTCTGGACACAGAAGAGGCAGCAAAATAGCGCAGGACTGGGCACAAACGACTGGTGCCGGAGAAAGCAGATGACTCGGCAGCACGACGGACGAGGGGGCCAGACCCAGAAGTTTGAGCCCCAGCCATATCAGCTGCTGGGCTGGGAGTAACTTGTTCCTCGAGACTCAGCCACTTCCTCCCCTTCAACCTTCAACATCCAGCAACAGCTGAACACGGCACACTGTGGAGAGCGGCGCAGGGCGGCAGGGCCACAGGGCGGCAGGGCCGCAGGGCCGCAGGGCCGCAGGGCCGCGTCCTAAGTAACTGAACAGCACCCCTGCTGAACAGCACCTCTTGCTTGAAGTGCCCGGTACAGGAACTCCGGCGATATACCAGCCACGCCATCTTGCCTTGACGCGGCAAGTTGACTGTCGGGATCTGGGAACACGCTGCACACGATGGGGCTACGCCAACGTGCCGCTTGCCCTGTCCCATGGTATCCCGAGCTTGAAATGCCCTGGTTGGTCGCTGCCCGGTCCAGGGGTGTGAGGGGTCCGCTGCCCGGGTCCTCTGTCTAGCTAAGCGCTCACGGGACGGTGTGTCGACCCATCACCCCATGCTGGACTGACACTGACAGCCCTGACACAGATGACAGCTGCCCCTTCCCGTGGCGAGGTTGCAAGGTGACGGCATCCTCGCATGCAACTGCCGGCCGGCCCGCTGCCCACGCCCACAGCCAGCCTGCTGCCGACCAGTAGTGCCGTTTGAGGAAACTGGACTTGGCTGAGTCTGGGCTTGGGATCCGGTGAATGCACCAACGCATAACAGCGCGGCGCAGACTGCTAGTTTGAGCCCGTGCGTGCAACTCCAATTGCGCCTACCAGCAGCATCTAAGCACCACAGCGCTGCCTGTGCCCCGCGCCAGCTACGCCCACAATCCACGGCCATCCGGCGCCTTCAGCCACGCCTGTCAACATGCATCCCGCACACTGCACACAACTCCCATGCTCTCTCAACACCCCATCCCCCCCGGGACTGACCAACCGGACCAACACGCCTATTGCGTCAGCTCCCTAACACCCTCACAACCCCGAACTGACCCGCGCGTTAGCCGCTAGGTCCTCGCTCCGTTGCCTTGCCGTGCTGCATTAGAATATGATTGCCAGCAGCAGTAGTGTGCCCCAGATGGGGCTGGTGATCAGCAGCAGCGGCAGGCCCACGATGAGCGCCGGGATCCACAGTGGTGACGTCAGCAGCGCCAGCGCGCCCAGCACGAAGAAAAGCAGCTGCAGGCGGCAGGCGGGGAGAGCGTGGGCGGGCGGAAGGGTGGAAGGGTGGAAGGGTGGGAGGGTGGGAGGGAGAGTGTGGGGAGGGGAAGGCAGTTGGAAGCAGGGACTGGGGAGGAGAGGGAGGGAGGGAGGCAGGGAGGGGTATGCAGGGAGGGAGAGCGATGCGGGGCAGCGGGGTTGGGAATGGGCAGGGGTGCCCCTGGGAATGGGCGGTGCAATGGCCGGTGGCAATGGAGAACGAGAGTGGCGTGTCAAGATTTGTCGGGCGTGCCGGGCATGACCTCCAACACATGAGGTTGACGGCTTGACGCCCGTGTGTGCGTGCAAGGGCAGGCAGACCTGCGGAACCCGGAAGTACCCGTAAGGCCGTAACCCAAGGTGAACTACAAGTGCGCAATGGAGCCCGTGTGCGCCATGTGCGCACCCGCTCAGCGCGACCCATTGCGGCGGCCCCTAGCCAGCTGCACCACCCGCCCCTCCGTGTCCACCATCTTACCCATTGCCTGGGCAGGGTAACTCGCAAGGCCCCTAGGCGAATGCAGCGCGGGGAAGGGGGCGGTGCACACGCCCCCCGAAACCCACAAGCCCCAACCCCCAGCCCTCCACTCACGTGCGGTGCGAATACGGCAGTAGCCAGGAAGGGGATCCACAGCGGGCTGGTCACCACCGCCGCGACCACCAGCAGCGTGCCGGTGATGAGGCCCATGGTTGGGGTGGCTGTAGCAGCAGCGGCGGCAGTAGCAGCAGTGTCGGCAGGAGCAGCAGTGGCAGGAGCAGCAGCGGCAGTTGCAGCAGCAAACGCCGGGACTGTTGAGTGGGGGTGGTAATGTGACACGCAGCAGGGAGGCGCTTTGAGGGAGCTGTGCAACCGAGCCCGGCGGACGGTGGTGCTACTGCGGGACGACGCGCAAGGTCAGCTGCAGCGGGCAAGTGGCTTCGGGTTTGCGTTTGTGCTGCAAGTTCTGTGGTAATAGCTGTGGCATACAGGATTCCCGGTGCTGACCCAGTAACGTGAATGCGGGACAATGGGCCGGCGCTAGCTGGCGCAATTGGCGGGGTCGGACTGGGCTTTTCAAACATGACGAACGCAGTTCGCATTGCAAGGCTTTTGTGTGGGCTAACAAATTTCGGAGTCCTGAATGTCCAGGCCGCAGAGTTGCCAAGGGGAACCCCTGGAGCTGCCTTAGCAGTGCAGTTTGCCACCCGGACCCGTGGGACCGGCACTGTGCAGGAAACCGGCGCCCTCAGACCTGCTGGAAGTGACATACAGCTGCACGTGTCAAATTGGCACACACGGCACATGGCAGCGCGAGGCAGGCCTCGACGTTCGGGGCTCAACCGCTGCCTTCCGAGATCGCTCTCGGTCTACAGCTGCGAGCTTCCCGTTGTCCTTTGTGGTACATTAATAGCGCAGCTGCATATAGCCTGAGCCTTGACGCCCTGTTTTGCAGACCGTTTCTTCCGACATAATTGCAAACTTGCACCAAGAAAATGCACGCACAGTCTCTTCACGCTACCGCCACCAGGACAGCTACTAGTGCCAGGCATGTGGCCCCGCATGCGCCGCGACGCACCGCTTCCGTTCGGTGCTGTGCAAGCATGCCGACGAGCGGCGAGACTGCGCCGAGCCGGCGGCAGGCGCTAGCAAGCATTGCGCTCATGAGCTCTGGTGCTATGCTGTCGAACTGCGCGCCCGCGAACGCGGCCCTGAAGGACTACTTGCTGCCAGGCCAGGACGAGGTGCTCGAGGTGTCGATGACCCTGGGCAGCACGGATGGCAAGTACATGTTTTCGCCAAGCACCCTGGAGCTCACGCAGGTGAGACGCTCAGAGTGCACTAAATAAAGGATTGACGGAGCGCTAGGTGGGCTGGTGCTATGATGGCGTGGGTCAGGCGCGCAAAGGGTGGGGCCCAGACAGGGGTAAGGGGGCGTCCGGCTTGGGTTTCTGCCGTGGGCCAGTCCCTGCATTGGCCCGGGCCCCCAACAATCCATCCTCCGTGTTACCGCCCCAGTCAGCCTTACCACACCGGTGGATTTGTTATGTTTTACCCCGCCAAGGTCAGCCCTGGTCCCTGCAACCCAACATCTTTTGTACGGCCAATCCCACCAGTCGGCCAGCTTCCCAAGTTGGTGCTGTCTTGAACCGTCCAATCCGATGCCACCCAGCGTTATTCCCTGCCCAATCTTCTACTTCCCATACCCCGACGACCCCAGGGCAAGATTTACAAGCTCAAGCTGAACAACCCCTCCTCCACCACCCACTACTTCACTGCCCTGGAGTTTGCCAGCAAGGCAAGTGGTGTGGAAGCGGAGGCAATTCAGCACAGGGGGGCGAGGAGGGGGAGGAGGGGTTGTATATACCAGCCCAAACTAAGGGACGAGAACCAATCAGTTGTGTGTGCGCTGACGGATTTGCCGCGTCTGGGAAAGTTGAAGTGCAGGGCGGTCCCGCCTCCGGTCCGCGGTGCACACTCACACCTTCCCTCCCCTCGACGTGCCTCCCCTGCCTGCCCCCAAAACACCCGCATTCACACACACGCACACACACACCACACATACACACACGCACACATGCACACACAAACACCTCTATCTCCCTCTCCACAGATTTACACGCTGCTGGTCCTGGCGGGTGACCCGGTGGTGGAGGTGAAGGGCGCCATCTCGGTGGGTGGGGGGTGGGCAGGGGTTAACGTTGAACCAATCCCGTAAGGGAACAGTCGCGCGGCAAGCAGGCGATTTGGGGGGCGGGAAGGGGTGGGCGGGTGCAGATGCGGGTGTGTATGGCATCGGCGTGCCGTGCCGTGTGCGGGCGTGTGCGGGCGGCAGGCGGCTGGTTGCCACAGGCGTGGCTAGGCTGTGGGTGTGGCGATGGATGGGAGTGGGAGGGCGCAGGCTGGGAGGGCGAAGGCAGTTTTGTCTGGGTGTGCCAATCAGAACACGCACGCACACGGCACTCACACTGCCCCTCCGCCTCCTCCTCCTCGCTCTCTTGCTTCGGGTTTAGTTTTAGCTGTTAATCCCTGATATCTACAACGCCCCCCCCCCCCGAACCTCCCCCCCCCCCGCCTTCACATCTTTAACTATCATGAATGCAACACCCCCGAACCTCGGCACCCCCACTGGTCCGACCCCTGTACCCCCCCCCCTGGGAACTCGGTGCATTTCGGGAATGGGGACCATTGTCGCGTGCCACTCCGTTGTCAAGCATCGCCCACGCTCTCCTCCTCGCTCTATTGCATTGGGTTTGGTTTAGTATGGGCTGGTATCTACAACCCCCCCCAAACCACTCCAATGCAGGAGGTGGCTCTCAAGGCTGGCGCCAGCGCCATCTGGGTGCTCATGCCCATCAAGCCCGGCAAGTACCCGCTGCGCTGCACCGTCAAGGGCCACACCGAGGGCGGCATGGTGGGCACCATCATCGTCAACAAGGCCTGAGGCCTGAGGGGCAAGGCCCGAGGGGCACCATGATCGTCAACAAGGCCTGAGGGGCAGGCGGTGTGGTCGGCAAGGCCTGCGGGCTGATGGGCAAGGCCTGAGGGGTGGGGGGCCTGGCAGCATAGCGTGAAACATAAGGCATGCTAAACAAGGCCTGGGGCAGGCCTAGGGTCTTAGGGAGGTTGGTTCGGATCAAAGACTTGTTCCCCTGGGCTTGTGATTCCTGCTGTCTTTTGTCGTTGTCAGCATGACCTAGGCAGCCGGCGTGACCGGAGTGTGCGTGTGGGCCTTGGAAAGGAGCGCTTCGCGTTCTGGACGTTGGGCTGGGCCAGGGCTGCCTGACTGCGGATGGACGTATGGCGTGGCTTCGAGAGGTCAGTGGACGATGGCGTGGGGAGCCGTGCGATGACGAAGGGCAGCGGCATGACCCACTGACGCATGAGCAGCTTCCGCGGTGGTATTGTTGAGTGTGGCCAGGGGGTGACGGTGCGGCTGCGTGTGGCAGTGTGAGGTCTGCAAGGGTGAGTTGCAGTGTAGGAGTGCACGGTGGCCGCTCTCGTCAGGGCTGATGATGTGTAGGGCTGTGCTAGGAGGCAACCACCTTGCGTGTGTGTGGCGCACCGGTAACGGGCGGTAAGTTGCCTGACGCGCTTGAGCTGCAATCCGACCTTCCCCTCTACATGTGTGCCCGCGCGTGCACGTCCGCTTAGCTGCAAGTCGCTAAGACGCCTGCTTCATATTCCATAAACGAGGTCACTGATGGGACGAGGACCGAACATACCGCCATGGACGAGCTGGCAAAACCTTGGGCAGGAGGCACGCACGCTAACCCCGAGAGTACCCCGGATGAATCTGATGACCCATACATATGATGGGAGGAACTCCACGTAACGTCCACAGCATGCGCAAGCGGCGGTCATAAAGTAGGGCACATGTTTATGCGCATGTCGGCATGTGTGACCATGGCCGGTCGGCGCGTTGTAGTCACAGACACAGGCACGCAGCGTTTCTCAGCGTCCGAGGGGGCCGTGGGATACCTTAAGAGCTATTAAGGACCTGTGTGCTGCGTACAGTAAAGCAAAGCTGAGGGTAGGACTTCTTGCTCCATTAGTCGCGGGGTCGTCGATTCGGGTGCGCGCAAAGAGGCGCAAGTAGTCTCGTAGCCAGAACTTGTGTATAGATGTCCTGATACCTTGTTCATTGTAGTAGCGCTTACAACACCCAGTGAACGCGCTGAGTTCCCAGTTATCGACAGCATCCGACGGGGCCTTGGTCCACCCGCTTAGACGAGCGGCGCCGCCAGTACACTGCACAGGTAGCCGGTTTGAGGCTCATTAGGAACTTCGGCTTGCTTTAATTTGCGCCTAAACCTTCGGCAGCGACGGAACCGGCTCCGCCCGCCTGCAGCTTGCTCTGCGCTGGCTTCCGGCTCTTATGCGCTGCCTAACGTAAGCATTTCTCTGCTCGCTGGTACAGGTCCGGCCTGTAACAGGGTCGGTGGAGGTTGTTTGGCAGAGAGGCGAAGCTTCGGCACGCCCAGGACCCCTATAAGATGCCGAGCCTCAACCTGCTTGTTGTGGGCGATGAGAAGCAGCTTGGGGACTTTGAAGAGGCTCTGGAGGGCTGCAAGCGATATGTCGGCCCCATCAAGCTATTCTCTGCGCACAAGGCCGTTGATGCGGTCGGTCGGCTTCAGGTGAGAAGCCGTATCTGTGATGCAGAAACTTTGGTCGTCGGTAGGTCTGCGCGGGAGTTCTCACTGAAACAAAATGACATGCAGCATGTGCGTTGCCTTCGTTGCAGAAACTCGTGCAAACTTGCGGTCAATGCCACGCGGCGCTGCTGAGCAACCACTTCACGCATCCTGGCAAGGAGGAGTTCAGCGACACGCTGCGGAAGGTTATCAAGGAGAAGTACCCCGACGTGCCGGTCATTTGCTGGGGCAACACGAAGAAGGGCGGCGACCTCGGCAAGCACTATCACGCCACGCTGGTGCGTCACCAGACCCACCAGCGCCGTCACCTGCATGCTTGCAAACGCCAGCGCATGTCAGATCCCCCTCTGCCTCTCCAGTCGCCCCAACCCACATCCCCCACCCCTCTGTTCCCCAACAAACACACCCATCCCCTCACCCGTACTTCTCCACTTGTCCCCCACATGCCCCCCACACGCCCCTCACATGCCCTACCAGCCCCTTCCCCCCACATGCCCCTCCCCCCTCACACACACACACACACACACGCACGCTCTCCACAGGAGTGGGGCAAGGACGGCGGCGACGTGAACACGCTGGTGGACATGCTGAAGCAGGTGCAGGCGGGCCAGCTCAAGGCCGACTACGGCGCCAAGGCGGCCGAGTCGTCGCGCAAGTCGCTGGACCGCCGCAACAGCCTGGACAGGTGGGGGCAGCTGAAGAGGCGGGGGGGGGGCAACAGCCTGGACAGGTGGGGGCAGCTGAAGAGGCGGGGGGGGGCAACAGCCTGGACAGGTGGGGGCAGCTGAAGAGGCGGGGGGGGCAACAGCCTGGACAGGTGGGGGCAGCTGAAGAGGCGGGGGGGGCAACAGCCTGGACAGGTGGGGGCAGCTGAAGAGGCGGGGGGGGGGAGAGGGGGAGAGGCGGGGGGGGGGGGAGGGGGGAGGGGGGCAGGGGGAGGGGCAGGGGCAGGGTCAGGGGCAGGGGCAGGGGGCGGAGAAGGAGCAGGGGCAGGGACAGGGGGAGGGGCAGGGGCAGGGGCAGGGGCCTGACTCCGTTCAGTAACCCGAGACCGTGGACCCGAAATCCCGGACTAGGGGCGGAGGTGCGTGCGGCATCCGGAGAGCTGTTGGGGTGGGGGCTTGCCCGCTTGGGGGGAGGGAAGGCCATGGCGGGGCGGGGCAGCAGCAGCACGCGGACGTACCGTTCGTGCGGATCCCCCCTTAACCTCTGCCGTATACAGCTACACACGCCGGTGCCGGCTGACCCGCCTGCGCACGCCTGCGCACGCCTGCGCACGCCTGCGCGCGTCTCAAGCATGCAACCTGTTAGCACAGCTCTTTGCATCAATCCCCTCCCTTGTCATCTTTGGACCCCAGGTCCGACAGCATCCGCGCCGGCGGCCCCGCGCGCACCGACTCCCTGCGCCGCTCCGACTCCACCACGAGGCGCGTCAGCGTCGACGCCCCCGCGCGCCCCGACCGCACAGCCTCGGTGCGTCGCGGCGAGGAGCCGGCGGCGGCGGCGTCCTCGCCCTCGGGCGCCATGGCCAGTCCCTCACTGCGGCGCAAGAGCGTGGACGGCCCAGGTGCGGGAGGAGGGAGAGGGAGAGGGAGAGAGGGGGAGAGAGGGGGTTAACTTTGAACCAACCCCGTAAGGAAACAGTCGCGCTGCAAGGAGAAACTGCAGGGAGAGAGGGGGACGGGGACGGGGACGGGGACGGGGACGGGGACGGAGAGAGGGAGAGGGAGAGGAGAGGGGGAGGGCGGGAGGGAGGGAAGGAGCGAGGAAGGGAGGAGCGGGAATACGGTAGGCCGGCGTGCGTGTGTGCCGAGGGCGGGTCGTGGAGAACAGGTGCATACTTATCAGAACAAGACGGAACGTGTGCCTAGAGACTGAAGGTTACTTCCCCCTCCTTCGCGCCTGCCCCTCCCTCCGCAGGCGCCATGGCCCACAGCCCCAGTATGAACCACGGAGGCATGAGTGGTGGAGGCATGGGCGGAATGGGCGGCGGAATGGGCGGCTTCGGCGCCTCTCCGAGCATGAATGCGGGGATGGGGATGGGCATGGGCGGATACGGAGCCTCCCCCAGCATGAATGCGGGTATGGGCATGGGCATGGGCGGAATGGGCATGGGAATGGGCGGCATGGGCGGAATGGGGATGCCCCAAAGCCCCAGCATGAACGCTGGAATGGGCATGGGCGGTATGGGCATGGGTATGGGCGGCATGGGCCCGAGCCCAAGCATGAACGCAGGAATGGGCATGGGCGGAATGGGTGGAATGGGTGGAATGGGTGGAATGGGCGGGATGGGCGGGATGGGCGGCGGCAGCATAGGCGGCGCCGCCGATGTGAGCCTCATGATGTCGGGCATGTCGCTTGGCGGCGCCGCGCCCGCCCCCGCGCCGCCGCCGCCGCCCGCGCCCGCGGCCGGCGGCAACAGCGAAATGATAAAGATGTTGGCGGAGGAGGTGGTGCGGCTGCGCAAGGCGGTGGAGGAGAAGCGCGCACGTGAGGCGGAGGCGCACTCGCTGCAGGAGCAGCTGGCGGCGCTGCAGGCGCAACAGGCGGCGCTGCAGGCGCAGCTGGGCGGCGGCGGCGGCGGCGGCGGCGGGATGGGCATGGGCATCGGCATGGGCATGCCCATGGGCATCTGAGGGCGGGTGGCGGCGCGTCACGGCGGGGCGGGGCGCGGGCTGGCGTGCTGGAGGAGGGGAAGCGAGGTGCCTGGCGACCCAGGCTGTGGGGTGTGTGGGCTCGCCTGGTGGGGGTCTGGGCGGGCTTGTCTATGAACTGATCTGACGAACCCGGCCGGCAGGCTTGCATAATTTGTGTAATGTGTGTGTGTGTCAGAGCCGGGCGACAGCATTGCTTTTGGGGGGCTCGCTGCAGTGGAGCAGGCGGCGTCCGCGTCACGTGGATGGCGTGTTGACAGGCGGTTGGCAGGACGTGCTGCTTTACATTGGGTGGGGTGCGCGGATGGGGTTCTGTGGCGTAATCGAGTCCATGCGAGGAATGCCCGGACACTGAATCTGCGTTGAGTACTCCGTCGGCGTTGCGGGCGCGGAGCGGAATGGCACGGGGTCCTCGGCCTGTGATAGTTCGACTGGGTCAGATGAGGGTGGTGGTTCCTTGGCTGGGCGTGGGTTGCGGAGGATCGATGAAGCCATTGCTAACTTGTGAATTGTCGGCTGCAATCCGACGTATTGCCGACCTATCCTGGCATATGATTTTAGGGCCACAGGGCACTGGGACAGCCATGCTTAATGCGCCCACTGCAGACGACTGGTATGACTCCATTGATCATGATCTTGACAGATGCGGTGTGATGTTGCCCCATGTATGGGAGTAAGCGGTGGTGGGTTGTGATAGCGCGTGAGTCCATTGACACGATAGAACGTCATTGGGGGGCCTGTGCGCGTAGGACAGTTCCTGCAAGGCGTGTGTCGTGCGGAACGACTGCGTGCGAACGCGGGGAATCCAAATAAAGACTTCTGGCTGGGCTGCTGAGGCCGCAACACCCGCCCAAGGATGTCTGGGGCAGGGCAAGCCAAGCGGGTAGTTGCCTGCGGTGCGGTTCGTGTTCGGGCAGTGCGCTCGGTTGGCAGCCCTTGGTCTGGGGCATACCTAGCCGTCGCATGTGCGGTACATAGCACCTAGCCAGTGTGTGTAGGGTGCACCCTTCATGAATGCTACAGGGGCTGCGACTTGTTACGAGAATGAACGCGCTGGAAATTAAGCGCTCACTATTCATTTGCGCGAGGGAGGGGGCCGAGGGGGCCGAGTTTCCAGACCCCTTAGGTTGTAATAATGCACGGCCTGGCCCGTTCGATATCCTTGGTATGGTGTGCGATCCTTAGCATGGTCCTGGCAATCATGTGTCCCAGTACAGTGAGTCAGCCGACGCGCCAGCGCGCCCCCCCCCGGTGATCATGACCGCCAGTCACCAGTCCAGCCGCACCTTGCGGTGTTGTGACAAATTGCATCGGCCAGATTGCGGAGCCGCACGATCGTGCACCCCTCGCGGGCAGCCGCCCGGCAGCTCCCCCCCCCGACATCATCGCATTGAAGGGCTCCTGGTCTGTAGCAGGAACGCCGTAAAAGGACTTGATGAGGAGCTGGGGCTACCCTTAGGATAGACTCACGCGCCGTTGGGCCTTCCTCCCACATGGTCTCTCCCCAGTCTCCGCCTGCTGGCCTTTCCAGTCTGCATCACTGCAGTGCATGCACCACATGCAGCTGCACAAACATTCCAACACGCACATTCCCTATGGTGTTGTTTTGTATTACACACACACACACACACACACACACACACACACACACACACACACACACACACACACACACACACACACACACACACACACACACACACACACACACACACACACACACGCACGGACATGCTCTGTGCACTACCGGTACTGCCTCATGCTACGCGCATCTCAATAACTTAGCAGCACGACCACCCCGCCCCCACATCCCCAAACACCGACGCTACCACGCCGCGGCGCCACCAACCCCAACCATCACAGCACCCCACTCCCAACCACCCATCACCACCCATCACCAGCCGCCGCCGCCGCCGCCACCACGCGAGCGCCTGCCCCGCGACTTCCTCCGCCCGCCTCCACCTCCTCCGCCGTCCTCATCATCCTCATCCTCATCTTCGCCTCCTCCTCCTCCTCCGCCCCGCCCCACCTCAAAGTCACTGTCATCTCCGCCGCCGCCTCCGCCCTCCCCGTCGCTGTCCTCCTTACGGTAGCGCTTGGCGCGGCCGGGCCGCAGCGAACGCGCGCCGCGGCCGCTGCGGCCGCCGCCGTCTCCCAGCAGCCCCGCCGCCGCCGCCTCCGTGAGCCAGGCGGCGGCGCACTGCTCCCCCAGCTTGAAGACGCGCGAGGACTTGTTGTTATAGGTTCTGCAGTTGGCCCAGATCTGCTCCACGTCTGCTTGGAGGGCGGCAAAGTCCTGTGGGGTAGCGAAAGGAGGAGGGGTCGCAATGTTACACTCATCATCTTTGTTTGGTAAAGACGTAAAGAGACGTTGCAGCCAGACACAGGGGAGGAGCGGGAGGGAAAGGAGGCGGGGGAGGGAAAGGAGGCGGGGGAGGCGGCGGTGGGGTGAGGACAGGGGCAGCAGCTGCGGGCGCGCAGGCAGCCGCATGACGGGTTGCCGCCCTGCCGGCATTGCGACGCGGCCGGTGCTGCTGCTGCTGCTGTGTTTGTGTTTGTGTGTGTTAAAAAACGAAACGAAAGCCCGCCCAGACGACGCCGGAGTTACTTACGGATACCTACCAATTTACCAAGCGTCGCGTGGTTGCCGTCACCCAGGTAGTCATACTTACCCGCGATAAGCCTGTAACCCCACGGGCGACCATTCGGCCTGACCCCGCGATGCACCTGTATGCGTCCATGCTCCGCACCCTGGGCGCGCTAAACAACGTTTACCCAGCACGCCTAATTCCCGTATTCCCGCCCGCTGGTCGTAGTCGAGCTCACCTATAAGCATGGGAATGGAAAGGCATTGGGCGGCAGCACAGAAGTGTCACGGACATGTGAAATGGCAGCGGTGGAAGAGGGCGGCGTGCAGCAAGCAAGCTATCTAATGTCCTAACACGCATCCCAAAGCCCACCCACTAACTATGCCCGTGAAAGGGAACGAGTCTGGGGCCGCGCGGCTGCAAATAGCGCCCGACTGCATGGGGCGCATGGCGGGCGGCGGTTGCAGAGACGCTGGGTCGGGCTGACTCGGCTGGCAGAAAAGGGTGTGTGTGTGTGTGTGTGTGTGTGTGTGTGTGTGTGTGTGTGTGTGTGTGTGTGTGTGTGTGTGTGTGTGTGTGCGTGCGTGCTCACCGGGTAGGCGCCGCGGCGCAGGTTGTCCAGCACGGTGCCCAGGTCCATGGGGCGAGTGATGACGTCCAGGTAGCCGGGCGCCTGGAGGGGGGGAGGCACGGGGGGGAGGCGGCTACATTCATGACTATTTAAGGAAGTGATAGACGGTGTTAGACCGGCATTGTGACGCTGCTGTGTGCTGTACACCTATGGCACTGCAAACACGCCATGTTGTGCGAGCCACCGAGCCCGGGCTTTTATCGCCGGCGCCGCTCGCCCTGCTGCTCCACGGCGCCTCGGCCCCCATGACATAAGTATTATCGCTTGCAACTAACGCCTCTGCCTGTGCTTCGCTAGTTTGGCTTGGTTTGGTCTAGGTTGGGCTGGTATTTACATTCCCCCTCCCCATGGCCGCCGCCTAGCCACCCCCCCATCCCACCCCCACGCCCTCACATCCGCACCCTCAAACCCATGCACCCCCTCACACCCCTCACCCATGCATTCCCTCACCCTCACACCCACGCAGTCCCTCACACCCATACACACCCCTTACACCCATACACACCCCATCACCCCTGCACACCCCTCACACCCATTACACCCATGCACACCCCTCACACCCGTGCACCACCCTCACCGTGGACGGGTCCACGGGCTCGTTAAAGATCACGGCCACCCGGTTCGCCATGAGTCGAGTGAGCGCCTGCTCGCACTGCCGCCGCCAGTCGCCACCGCCGCCTCCGTGACCTCCGTGACCGCCGCCGCCTCGGGCACCCCCGTGGTGTTGTTGCTGCTGGTGTTGGTGGTGGTGTTGCTGGTGGTACGGGCCAGGCGCGGCGGCGGCGGCGCCGCCACCTGCCGCCTGCATCTGCTGCCGTTGGCGCTGCTGCATCAGCGCCTGCTGCGCTGCCATCTGAGCCTGCAGCTGCTGCTGCTGCTGCAGCCGCTGCTGGTTCTGTTGCTGCGACTGCGCCTGCATCTGCTGCTGCTGCATGAGCGCTTGTTGCTGCTGCTGTGCCTGCATCTGCATCTGCTGTTGCTGCTGCTGTTGCAGCCGCTGCTGCTGCTGTGCCTGCATCTGCATCTGCTGTTGCTGCTGCATCTGCACCTGCAGCGCCTGCTGCGCCTGCGCCTGCTGCTGCATCTGCTGCTGCTGCAGCAGTTGCATCTGCTGCGCCTGCCCCACCCCCACCCCCACCCCCACCCCCGCACCCTGCCCCTGCCTCTGGAGCTGCTCCTCTCGCGCAGCCGCCATTTTCGCAAAGCCCGCTGTTGCCGCCGGCAGCCCCTGCGTCACCGCCACCTTCTGCCAGGCACGATTGAACACGGAGCGCACGTGCTCGCAGTCGCCAATAATGGGGCTGCCCGGTTCGTTGAAACGGCGGCAGTTGGACCAGACCAGACGCACGTCATCCAGCATGTGCAGTGGTCCGGTGGTGGTGCTGTAGTAGCCGGAGGTCAGGCGGCGCAGAATGGTGCCCAGGTCCATGGGCATCTCGATGATCTGAGGGGGAGGAAGGGCAGGGGGGTAGGGCTGGTTTGTATAATATGTGTGTGTGGGCGTGCATGTGTGTGTATAATGTGTGTGTATGTGTGTGTGTGTGTGTGAGTTGTAAAGAGCACAAGGAAAACGTTACGCAAAGACAGTGTATGCGATGCAGCAACGCAACGGTGTATGTGTGTGTGTGTGTGTGTGTGTGTGTGTGTGTGTGTGTGTGTGTGTGTGTATAGAAGCGTGCGTTATAATAATTTCATACGACAGGAGAGCCAACCCCGTCGTCTGCAGCTATTCCGGTACCGGCCAGGTCCGTGTGTGTGTGTGTGTGTGTGTGTGTGTGTGTGTGTGTGTGTGTGTGTGTGTGTGTGTGTGTGTGTATTCCGCCCTCCCCTACCTCCTCGTATCCGGGAATCTTGACAGGCCGCAGGAAGGGCGCCGCCCGCGGCTCCGCCATTGTCACCCGCATCGCCTCCAGGCCCAGGTGCTCCCAAGACCCGGGCGCGTAGCCGGCGTCGGGGAGCGGGATGTCGGGGGGAGAGTCCGGCAGGGGCGGCGGAGGCAGCTGCTGCTGAGGGTGCTGGGGGTGCTGCTGCAGCTGTGGGTACTGCAGGTGCTGTGGCGGCTGCTGTTGCATGTGTTGTTGCTGGTGCATGTGTTGTTGCTGTTGCTGCTGCTGCTGGATGAAGGGGGGCTGCTGCAGCTGCTGCTGCATGTGAGGAGGAGGCGGCTGGGTCGCCGGCGCGCGCTGCTGCTGCATGTGTTGCTGCTGCATCTGCATCTGCTGCTGCGGCGGCGACGCCTGGCGGGCCGCCGCCTCAGCCGCCGTGAGCGGCAGTCCGGCGGCGCGCCAAGCCGACTGCAGTGGGTTGGCGGTTAGGTTGGCAGTTGGCGGTTAGGTTGGCGGTTGGGGTTGGCGGGTGGGACACAGCCCGAGAAAAACACAGCATATGAAGGCAGTCAGAAGATCGAACCCGCATAGGGCACACCATTACAGCGCTCTTCCCCCTCCCCCTATTGGGCTTGGGTCATAAATCCCCCCGCCGTTCCTCTGGACGTCGGCACTTCCATGTTTACTACAACCCGTTCGCATGAATGGCTACCCCTCCCCCTCCTTCCCCTCCCTCCTCGCTCTATTGCATTGGGTTTGGTTTAATTTGGGCTGGTATCTACAAAACCCCCCCTTCCCCGTCTCCTCCCGCTCCCACCTCCACCTCCTCCCACACCCCCCCGCAACCCCACCTTGAAGCTGGCCCACATGACCTCCGCCTGTGCCACAATGCCGCTGCCCGGCTCGTTGTAGGCGGCGCAGTTGGCGGCCACCAGCCCCACGTCGCCCGCCACGTCGGCGGGTCGGGCGTAGGCGCCGCGCCGCAGCCCCGCCAGCACACTACCCAGGTCCATGGGGCGAGGCACGACCTGCAGGTAGCCGGGCGCCTGGGGGGGGAAGGGGGAGGCGAGGGAGGGGAAAGGGGGGAGCGGGAGAAGGGAGGGAAGGTGGGAGAGAGCATGGGAGGGTAGGTGGGAGGGGAGGGGGAGGGGTTGCAGTCATGGTTAATTGAGAGGTCTAGGCGGCACAGTGGCGAAGGGGGAAAGGGACGGTTGCCGCCACCACCGCACCACGGTGGCACGCTTGTGGCGGGGTAGCCACCACCACACCACCAAACCCCACCCTCGTGCAACAGCCACCAAACACCAACACACACTGACACATGCCCACACATACACACGCCCGCCCCCCCCCCGCGCTCTCCTGCTCGCTCTTTGGCGTTGGGTTCGGTTTAGTTTGGGCAGGTATCTCCCCCCCCACACCCCCACACCTGCGACACGTCCACGGGCGTCATGAAGTCGCGTGAGCACGGCTCCAGCATCAGACTGCGCAGCACCGTCAGAGCCGCCGGGCGCCACGTGGCAGGGTCGGGGTCGGGCAGCGCCGCCGCCGCCGGGGCGGCAGCAGCAGCAGCAGTAGCAGTAGCAGCAGCGGGACCGCCGCGCTGCTGCTGTAGTTGTTGCTGCTGTTGCTGTTGATGTTGTTGCTGCTGTGCCTGCATCTGCATTTGCATGTGCTGCTGCATCTGCAGTTGGTGCTGCTGCTGCTGCTGCTGTTGCTGCTGCATCACCCGCATCTGTTGCTGTAGCAGCATCTGCTGCTGCTGCTGCTGCTGCTCCGCCGCCGCCTTGCGCGCTGCAGCCGCCGCGGCGGCCGCGCCGCCGCCGCCCGCCTTCTTCCTCGAGCCGCCGCCGCCGCCGCCGCCCGCCGCCGCCTCTGCATCAAAGTCTGAATCCTGCTCCTCATCGCCCTCCTCCTCCTCGTCCTCCTCCTCACCATCCTCATCAAAGTCCTCATCACGGACCCGACCGCGGCTGCCGCGCCCGCCGCGGCCCCGGCCCCGACCCCGCCCCCTCCACCAGGCTCCCGCCCCACGCCAGATTCGCTCCGCACCCGCCATATCTGTCAAGCCCTGACGCAGCCGGTACAAGAAGGCGTGTGCGGTGCGCCGCTCCGGAAGCGGCTCCGGAGACACGCCCGGCGGCAGCGGCGGCCCCGGCGGCGGCGCGGACGCCGCGCGGCCGTACAAGTCCGGCGGCGGTGGCGTGCCCGCGGCGGCGGCGGCGGCGGCGCTGGCACAGAACGGGCACGACCACTCCGGCTCGCCGTCGGCGGCGCCGCCACCCTCCGCTCCCTCCGCGGCGGCGGCGGGCGCCGCCGCCGTGAGCGCGGCGGCGGCTCCGGATCCGCCGTACGCGCCGTACTGCGGCGCGGCGGCGCAGGCGGGGTGGAACCAACCGTCACACGTGTCACACGCCACCAGGTCCTCCTGCCCCGGCACCCACGGCCGCCGACACACGCACAGCCCCTCGCCGCCGTCCAGGCCACCGCCCAGCAGCGGGAAGAGCCGCCGACGGCCGCCGGGGCCGTCACCATCCTCGTCATCACCGCCGCCGCCGCGGCCCGCGCCGCCGCGGCCGCCGCCGCCACGGCCGCCGCGGCCGCCCCAGCGGCCGCGCCCGCGGCCCCGGCCCCGCCCGCGGCCGCCGCGGCCTAGGAAAGCGCCGTCGCCATCGTCTCCGTCGTGCTGCGCCATCATCGCCATCATATCCTCATAGTCACCGCCGCCGCCGCCGCCGCCGGGTCCCGCGCCCATGCCCATGCCTGCGGCGTTGTTGGACCACTCCTCTCCGCCGTTGGGGTGCAGGCCGGCCGTCACCGCCGCCGCGTCCGCCAGCGCCTGTGCCGTGTCGTGCCAGTGTGTGTGTGTGTGTGTGTGTGTGTGTGTGTGTGTGTGTGTGTGTTAAAGAGCACAAGGAAAAGTGTGTGTGTGAGATGTATGGTTGCGATGTAGGGTAACAGGTGCTGTGGTGGTGGTGGTGTGTGGTGTGTGCTGCGGGCTTATCGCCGCGCCCAGTCCCAGGCAAGCGCGGGAGCGAAACCACCCTCCACACGACTCCCCCCCTTTCCAGTGCATCCTGTACAGCTTTTCCAAACCATCTATGCAACATCCCCCCCCCCCCACACACACACACACAAACACACACCTCCTCTCCCCCCACACCCCCCACCTGCTCCAGCAGCTGTTGCGGGCTGAGCACCACTGCCGCCGGTGCGCCGCGCGGCCCCCGCCGTGCAGTGTACTTGTCCGCCGCCGCCTGGCGCCGACGCATGGCCGCCTCGGTGCAGGGCCTGTGGCGGTGGCAGGGGTGGCGGCAGGGGTGGCGGCAGGGGGTGGCGGCAGTGGTGGCGGCAATATGAAAATGGTCTGGAAGGGAGCTCGACGAAGGAGCTCGTTCAGAAAAGCACAAGCGAGCCCAGCGTGTCAAGACTCGCTCAAGACCGCCTCCCTTCTCACGACCACGCAAAGATGAATGTAAGCGCCAGCCATCCCAAGCGCTCCTTCCCGCATTCTACTAGCCCACTGCCCCCTGGCCCCACACGACCCAGCCGCAAAAACACACACAGGGGAGACCGACGTGTGAAGCCTTACGGTAACACTAGTTTGGGCTGGTATGTACAAAACCCCCAGCCAAGCACCTCACCAACCACTCGGTGTGGTTTAGTTTGGGCTGGCATCGACAACTGCCCCCCACCCACAACCACATACACACACTCACTCGCACAGCCACTTGGCTCGGCTGGCCGCGGGCCCCTCCGCCTCCCTCGGCGTGAGGCCCAGACACGCGGCGTGGCAGCCCGCCAGGCAGGACGCAGAGGCAGAGGCGCAGCTCACCCAGCCAGCCGCCGCCAGGCCCGGACACGTCGCAAACGTCTCCGCCAACGTCAACCCACACACCAGGCACGCGTCAGGGGCGCCGCCGCCGGAGGCGGCGGCGGCTGCGCCGCCGGCGCTACCGCCTGCGGCGGCGGCGGCGGGCCCCGGCGAGTGCCGTACGATTGCGCAGCTGCCTCCGGCGGCGCCGCTGGCTCCTGCGCCCCGCTCGGCGGCCTCTGTGCGGGCGCGCTCCTCAAAGGCCTTGACCAGCCACAGCGGCACGGCCTCGGCGGGGACCCAACGAGACACGCCTGAGGGAGGGAGGCAGGCAGGGAGGGTTGTTCATACCAGCCCAAACTAAACGAAAGCAAGCCAAACTAGCGGAGCACAGGCAGAGGCGACAGTTGCAGGCAAGGGGAAGAGGGGAAGGGGTGTTGGTGACGGTGGTGACAGCACAAAGAGAGGCTAAGGCAGACATTTAAGGTGATACCGCAATTACCGGTGCCATTCATCAGGCCGCCAAACGCCATGCGCAAGCAACCCATTCCGTCGGACCATGATGGGACGCAACAGCAACACGGCGCCTCACCCACCTGCGCTGGCTGTGAGGGTCTTGAAGCCGGGCAGGCCGCCGGGCCCGCCCGCCGCAGCCGCCGCCGCCGCGCCGCGACTGCCGGCCGCCGGGCCGACGCCGCCTCCTCCGGCCTGCGTGTGTCCCTCCTCGGGCACAAGCAGGTACTCCACACTGCGTTGTTGTGTGTATGTGTGTGTGCGCGCGCGCGTGTGAGTGTATGTGTGTGTGTGTGTGTGTGTGTGTGCGGGTGGGTGGAGGGCGGTGCAGGGCTGTGCGAGGGTGAGGCGGTAAGCATGGTCAATACTCAGAACATGGAGCAGGGCGGGTTGCTGTGCGTGGCGTGTATGGGCACAGGCCGCACAGCACAAGCCAGGGTGGAAGCAAGAGCCCGTGGCAAGAGCCCGAGAACTTTCATAAATTCATAACGCAATACGCACCAACCCCGATCCCTCCGCCCTCCGCCCTCCGCCACACTAACCAGCCACCAACCCAACAAAACCGGACAGACGAGCAAACGAACATGCAAACATACAAACACGCAAACATGCAAACAAGCCAACATATCACGCCAACTCACATGCGCTCCGACCCAAGCAGCCTCTTGGCCACTGCATTGAAGTGCGTGTAGGCCGCATACTCGGGAGGCGGCGGCGGGGGCGGGTTGGCGGCGGCGCCCGCCGCGCCGCCCGCCGCCGCCGCGCCGCCGGTTGGCGAGATGGCGGCGGCGGCGGCGGCGTCCGCGGGCTCTCCGCCGGGCCCGGTGCCGGGGCGGCGGATGCGGTCCCACGCCAGAGCATCCTCCAGCATGCGGGCCTGCGGGTGTGCAAACAGGCGTGGGAATGGGGCGAGGTGGTTGCGGGCCTGTTCGTTTGTGCGGGGCTGTGTGTTTGCGTGCCTGTGTGTTTCTTAGAGCACCAGGCAGAGTATTCATACGGTACTGCTACACACGCAGACGCTGGGCAGTGTGGCGGTGTGGCGAACGCGGCGGGTGTTGTTCTGTACAAAGCCATCGTAAGTGCCCCCCCCCGAACGAGACTGAAGGTTCCTGCTGGCGCGCTCGTCTTGCGCTTCCGTGACTGTGTGCGCTTTCTGATGATGATGGGAACTTTTCATTGGGCCCGGGCACATAGCCTCCCCGCCCCCCACCCCCTCCTCCCCCTCCCCCTTGGACATCGGTAACAACGACTACTGTGTACCTTTGTACCTAGCTACGACTTCACTTCGTCAACTTAATGCATGTAACCTCCTCCCCCTCCACCCCCTCCCCCCCAACCACCACCTCCTCCTCCTCCCCTCCCCCCCCCCCACCTCCTCCTCCTCACCTGCACCGCCAGCTGCGCCACGCTGGTTGCGGCCTCTGTGGCTGCCAGCCAGGACAGCCGCCGCGATAGCGTGTGGCGCAGGTTGGTGTGGTAGATGACGCCCTGCAGCAGGGGGGGGGGAGGGGGGAAGGTGGGCGAGAGGGAGGGAGGAGCGGGGGCAGGAGGGGAAGAGGAGGAGCATGCGTGAGGAGGGTGGGTGCAGAGGTAAGGAGAACAGGCACATGGCAACTGCAGAGCGGATGGAGTGAGCCGCATGTGTCCCCCAAACTTGAGATTTGGCAGGCAGCACCTCCAGCGACCCCCGCCCATCTCACCACCCGCCTTTCCCACCCCCGCCCCACCCCCCGACCCCACACGGATTGGTTCAACGTTCAACCCCCCCCCCGACCCGCCTCCCACACGCACCTGCGGCACCGGCACCGCGCCGCCCTTGCGCGCCAGCCACCTCGCCTGCGCCCTCGGCAGCCGCCCCGCCGCAGCGTCCGTGCGCGCCGGCGGCGGCCGCCACCACACCCAGCCGCTGCGCGCGGCGCGCAGTGCGGCGCGGCGCTCCGGCCCCGCCAGCGGCTCGCCGTCGGGGCCGGTGGCGGCGCCCAGCAGGTCCACGGCGTCCACCTCGCCGTGTGAGGCCAGCAGCTCACGCCACCTGCGGAGGCGCGAGGTGGGGGAGGCGGGGTTTGCAAAGACGGGGGTTTGCAAAGATGGTTAGGATAGCGGGGGGGGGGCATTCATAGGGGGGGGAGGGGTAGCCATCCATGGGATGGTGTGTATCAAATGGGGGGGGAGGGGGCGAAGTAGGGATGCGCGGGGAATTGATCACCCACGCTTACTCCCCTTGCGCATTCCTAACACGCGCACAGAGGCACACGCACAGAGGCGACGCACACACCCAAACCCACGCACCATTTGTCCAACACAATGCCCTCCGCCGCCAGGAGCGCCGCACCGGACTCCACTCCCGCGCCGTGTGCCGCGGCGGCGGCGGCGGCGGCGGACCCGTGAGCCGACTGACTGCCGCCGCCGCCGCCGCCGCCCTCACCGCCGCCGCCGCCCTCAGCCTTGCCCTTGGTTCCACTGCCGCCTGCGTTGGAACCATGGCAAAGACATACAGTATAACAGGAGCACAAAAAATGCAATCTCGGCATATAAAGAATCGCATCATCTGTCAGCATCTCTGCATGTGGTGGCTTTGACAGTTCAGAGCGTCCCGCCCGCGCCCCAGACTCACCCTTCTTGTCTTTGGCAGCGCTAGCGCTGCGGCGGCTGCGGCCGCCGCCGCCCCTCTGCGACCCGCCCGCCTCCGCCCCGGCGGCGCCGACTGGGGAGCTGCCCGCGGCGGCCGCAGAGCCGTCGGCGTCCGCGCCAGGGGTGGCGCCGCCGCCGCCGCCTCCACCTGCGGCGGCGCCCGGGGTGGGGCCAGGCGTGCCGTGCCCCTCCTCCCCCTCGCCCTCGGGCTGTGTGGCGCCCTGTCCCGCCTCGTCCTCCTCCTCGTGGTCTGCAGGCCGCACACCATCACATTGCACAAGTCACATATAACACGCAAAAGGAAACAACACCGAAAGCACACGCACCAAATAACATGTCGCGCACAACATCAACGCTACCCCACTCCCTGGCCTTCTACGCAGTATCGTACGTTTCCTACCTCCCACCGCCAAGCACACACGCGGTACAAACACAAACACAAACACAAACACGCCCGCACGCACCCGCCGCCTCGCTGTCGCCGCCCTCCTGCGCCTCCTTGGGTGTCTTGGTGGCCTTGGCGGCGGCGGCCTGACTAGCACGCAGGTTGTTCCAGGCCTGTGGGAGGCGGTGGCACAGATGTGGCGGCGGCATGCATCAGCATCCATCCGCTCCGCCACGCCCTCCTTGTCGAGGATAAAGTGCCATCAGCACGCCGCCAACGACGAAGGGGAACGTCGCTGACCCGACGGGTTGATCCCCTTCGTCATTATCATCCACTTACACTCCTGCCCCCATCCTATGAACCACCCAACCAACCTCCCCCTTCAGCACTTTTGCATTTGGTTCGGCTTAGTTTGTGCTGGTATCTACCGATCTCCCAAACCCCCTCTTCCTCCCCCCTGTGTGCCCCCACCTGCAGGTGCGCCGGCATGGCCTTCTTGGCCCTGCCCTTCTTGCTGGTGGGCATGAGGCTGGTGATGCGGCGGCGGCGGTAGCTGTCCGCCTCGCGCCGCCGCTCCGCCGCCACGCGCTCCAGCAGCGCCAGCTCGGCCGGGTCGCGGCGGTAGGGGTCCCACGACACAGGCAGCACGGGGAGGGACCTGCAGAGGTGGTGGGGTTGTAGATACCAGCCCAAAGTAAACCAAACCCAATGCAATAGAGCGAGGAGGAGAGCGTGGACGATGCTTGACAACGGAGTGGGGGTTGGGGTGGAAGCTGCTCATGGGGAGTGGTTAACGGACTGGTTGACGGAGTGGTCACAAGTATGGAGTGCCGACGTCCAACAGTGGGCAAACGCTCTGCTCTCAGTAACGCGTGGCGGCCCATAAGCAACGACCGCACCGCTCCCTGGCAGGCGCCCTTGCCCTGCCTCAGCAGCGCCCCGCCCGCCCACCCGGCTACCTTCCAGCCCCACCGAAGCCCTCTCTGTCCAGACCTCCCTCGCAAATATCCCGACTTCAATTAGGTGGGAGTCGGTGCACGCACAAGCGCTCACTCAAAACGCAGACCCCGCAGAACCGCAGACACGCGCAATCAGGGACACCAACGGACGCTGCGCCCTCCAGCACCCGCCCACGCCCCCTCCGGCCCCACCCAGCCCCCTCTTCCCCACCACAGCCCCCCCCCCCTCTCACGCACATGGGCAGCGCCGCCTCAATCTCCAGCAGCCGCGGCGCCAGCTGCGCCGGCCCCTCCGCCTCCCGCACCGCGCGCACCCAGGCGCGACGGAAGTCGGCGCCACGACCGCCGCCCAGCGCCCAGCCGCCGCCCAACAGCCCCCACAGCTCCTTCTCCATCACCAGCAGGAAGTGCTGGCGGAGCGAGGATGGGAGAAGAAAAAAGGGGGCGACATTCCATGATCACAGTAGGTAAGAAAATGGTAGACGGTAGGGGGCTGCAAAGATGGTACAGTTAAGTGTTGCGAGGTAGACAGCAGGCGTATGGGCAGGAATCAAGGGATAAGTACCGTAGCGCAGTTTTGTATTCAGTATCTTTGCCTCCATCCTTGTCCACCCATGTTTCTCGTTGGAAGTGATGCAAACAATGCGATACCACACACCCAGCCCCCCTCCCCATGTAAAACCACAACCCTAAGGCCCGCCCCGCCCACCCGCGCACCTGCATGATGCCCATCCTCCCCTCTGCCACCAGCTCCATCACCGCACCGCTGGCCTCGTCGCGCGCCAGCGGCAGCAGGCACGGCCGCCGGGTGCCGCCGCCCGCCGCCGCCGCGCAGTGCCGGCAGCGCCCGCAGCGCAGCAGAGAGCGGCCGCGGCCCTGTGTGTGTTAAGGAGCACAATAAGGAAAAAGAATAAGCGTAGGACAGTGTATGCTCAGCGCACTTGGTAGCGGACGGGTTTGTTCTGTGGAGATGGTGCTTACCAAGTCAGGGCTTGTCCACGAAGATTGTGTGTGGAGTTGACAGCACCCCGCATGGTCGCTTGCCCCCCCCACGACCCTATACACACACCTGCACAAGCGGCCAGTTGAAGTTGGGCAGCGGCAGCGGCACAGCCAGCAGCGAGGCCGGGGTGGCGCCGGCGCGCTTGGACTTCTTGTACTCCAGGTCATGCGTGGCCTGTGTGCAGAGGTGAGGTCGGAGGTTGAAGGGGGTTAAAGGAATCAGGCAAAGCTAGGTGATTATCATGGAATTGCAAATACTAACCAGTCCCCATTAGTCCATGACCCCCACCCGTTTCTTATGGGGAACGGTGTACCAATCTTTGCACCCCTCCTCCATCCCCACCCGCCGGCCCCCCACACCTTCATGGCCGCCACAAAGGCCGTCCAGGCGGAGCGGTACTTGTTCACATAGGCGTCAGGGTCGGCGGCCGCCGCCACCGCCACCAAAATCGCCTTGCTGGATCCAGGTCCCGATCCAGATCCAGATCCGGCCTTGGCCTTGGCTCCAGCCTCGGCGCCCGCCCCCGCCTCCGCCTCCCCCGCCGCCTTTGCCTCCTCCTCCTCCCCCGCCGCCGCCGCCTCCTTCTCCGGCTCGGGCGCGGGCAGCGGCGGCGGCGGCCCGAACGCCCCCGCGCGCGGCCCCGCCTCCAGCTCCTCCAACGAGCTGCGCTCGGGTCGGTCCTCGGGCCAGCGCCGCGGCCTCACCAGCTCCCGCACCGCCTGCTCCGCCTGCCGCCCCAGCGCCACCCCCAACCCCACCAACGCGCCGTCCTCCACCAGGGGCCGCATGCCTGGTAGCAGGTGCGGCGGCGCGCGGCGGGGGCGGCAGCCGGGCGTGGCGGCGGCGGCGAAGGCGGCGCCGTAGGCCACCCACACCGGCCAGCCGCAGTCGGGCGCCAGGCCGGCTAGCGGCACACGCAGTCCCGCGGCCTCGCCTTTTTGGTTGGGACAGAGAGGGTAGGCATTCATGTGGAGAACGGCGTGATTGAGTCTCCTAAGTATGAAGTAGTAAGTATGAAGGAAGAGGGAGGGGGATTAGATGGGGGTGGCCGTAATGTGTGTCGTCCACTGGACCGCCTGCTCAAACCTCCGCCCAAGCCAGGGTCCCTCCCCCACACGCACTTCAGGAATGGGTCAAGGGCGGGTGCAGGGTGCAGAACCATACGGCCTTCGCAGCCTCTGCCGTGGAAGTCTTTAATAGCTGCTAGTCCGCAACTGCAACTGCGACTGCCTCCATCCCCCGCCAAAGCCAGCTGCTCTCCCCTCTGCCCTGCCCTGCCCTGCCCTGCCCTGCCCTGCCCTGCCCTGCCCTGCCCTGCCCTGCCCTGCCCTGCCCTGCCGTGCCCTGCCCTGCCCTGCCCTGCCCCTTCCCCTGCCCCCTCCCCTTCTCCCGGGTCGCTCACCCCTGCCTCCCACTGCGCACTCGGGGCAGCGCCACTCGCCCTCGGGCACAGAGCGGGTGGTCTCGCCGATGCAGCGCATGTGATATGCGGCGGGGCAGCGGTCGCAGCACAGCAGGTTGCCGCCCTGGCCGCACAGCACGCAGTTCTCGGTGTTGCCGTCGTCAGCCTGGCCCGCCTGCGGTGGTGTTGGTGTTGGTGTTGGTGTTGGTGGTGGTGGTGGTGGGAGAACGGGTGGGAGGTGGTTGTGGTGGGAGGGGCTGGTTGGTTGGTCATTGGTGGGCACCCCCAGGTGACGTCGCCGTGCCAATCCAACACTGTGTCGCGGGTGGCGGCCAGGGGCCGGGCAGCGATCCAGACCAACACGCGGCCGCGCCCCCGACCCCTGAGCCTCCCCTTGCCCACACCCGCCCACTCCACTCCACCCCACCCCACCCCACTCCACATCCGCACCCCACCCCACATCCGCACCCCACCCCATTCCACCCCATCCCCACATCCGCACCCCACACACACCCCACACGCACCTGGATGCGCGCCGCCCGCGCCGCCAGCTCCTCCTTGTCGAACTGCGGCCAGGCGCCGCCCGCGCCGCCGGCGCCCGCGTGCATCTGACCCGCCGCCTCGCGCTTGTTGATCTCATTACGCAAGGCCGGCAGGTCGAGTAGGTCGTCGCAAAGGCGCGCGAGCACGGCGGCGGCGGCGGCGGGCGGCAGCGTGTGGAACTCGGGCCTCGCCACCGGGGCGCCGATGTCGGGGTGCGGGTGGTGGGCGTGGGCGTGGGTGGAGGGGGTGGTGGAGGGGGTGGTGGGGGTGGGGGCGGCGCCGCGGCGGGCACGCAGCTGTGCGGCCAGCCAGCGCGGCAGCTGTGGTGGGGGCGGTGAGAGGGAGGGAAAGGGCGGTTGTCACGGGAGCAAGAGGAGGAAGGAAAGTGGAAAGGGATGGAACGGGAGGAAGGGAAGGAACGGGAGGAAGGGCAGGAAGGGGTAGGAACGGGGTCAACGGCCAATGCTGTAATCGGCCAGTCGTCGCCGCCTTTGCGTCATATCCCGCAAACACCAGCGCCCTCACCGCCCCACCCCGCCCCACCCCGCGCCAATCCAAGCATCATCACCATCACTACCACCCCCACTCCCACCCCACCCCCATCTCCACAAACACCACCACCACCACAACTGCCGCCGGCACTCACGTAGCTGGGCCCCGCCGGCCGCCGGCCGCCCCGTGCCGCCTCCGCCTCCTCCCATGCCACCGTGTAGTGGTCTGCCCGCTCCAGAGCCCCCTCGCGAGCCGCCAGAGCGCCGGGCTCCAGGCGCGCCGTCGCCGCCGCCACCCGCGCCGCCGCGCGCCGCGCCGCCTCCGCACGGCTATGCGCAGCCGGCCTGTTCAGCTCTGCTTGGGATGCGGCCGCGCCCTGGCTCGCGCCCTGGCTGCCGCCGGCTCCGGCCGCCGCCGCCGCCGCCGCGCCATCCGCGCCGGCGACGCTGGCGGCGCCGCCAGTGCCTGCCGCCGCCTCGCCGCCGTTAGGCCCCAACAGGCTTCGTAGGAACCAGCTGCTTCCGTCCAGCTCTGGAAAGCCCAGCCCCACGCCTAGGTGCTTCAGCTCGCCCGCCGCACCCAGAATGTGCCCGCCGCCGCCGCCGCCGCCACTGACCTTGCGGCTGCGTCGCGAGTCGCGCAGCGGCAGACGAATGAAGTCGCCGTCACCGCCGCCGGCCGCGAAGCTCACGGCCTTGCGCGGGCGCAGGCCCAGCGGCCGCCCCGCCGCCGCCGCCGCCGCCGCGGCCGCCGCCGCCGCGGCGGCGCCTGACGGCGATGTCGCAGGGTCGCGCGGCGGGCGCTTGCCGGGCGGGCGCCCGCGTTTGCGCTTGCCCAAAGTCTGCTCCTCACCGGCCCCGCCGGCGTCGGTCATAGCAGCGTCGCCGCCAGCATCACCGCCGTCGGCTGACTCGCTGTCGCTTGAGCCGCCGGCGACGCCGCCGCCGTCGTCAGCGGCGGCGGCGGCGTCAGCGGTGGCGCCGCCGCCACCGCCCAGGTCCATGGGGCTCGTGCCCTCCACCTTGGGGGCGCCGTCGACGCCGCCAACTGCCGCCGCCGCCGCCGCCGCCGCGCCGTCACCCTGCCCCGCGCCAGCACTGGGCGTGGCGGCGGGCGTGGGCGTGGCTGAGGCCTCCCGCTCGCCGCTGGCGGCGCCCGCCGCGCCGCTGCCGGCGTCGGCATTACGCAGCGGCGGTTGAGCCCTGCGAGACACAGTCGCAATGCGGAGCTTGCATCATCGCAAGTCAGAAACCTGGAGAGGGCCCGAGAACTGACAGGCGCGAGAGGCGAAAGTAACTTTATGCGGCAGCACCACCCCTGGAACGAGCGTCTGACAAGGCCCTCCGCCCGGTCATGGCCTTACAGCTTCCTACGCATCAGCATCAGCGCCGCACTCACCACCACCCCCACCACCCCCACCCCCACCCGCATCACGCACCTGAACTTGATCAGGGTCTTGTCGCCGGACAGCTCCAGCCACTCCCACACGTACTCGGGCCACGTCACCTGTGCAGAGGACAGGGGACAGGGGACAGGGGACAGGTCGGTCGTGGGCACCGTCAAAACAGGCCCTTCCCCAACGCAGCCACATAGCCGCACACACACAGCCACACACATACACAGCCACACACACGCAACCCCCATACGCATTACTGCTTGCAGCTGTGCTGCCTATGCTCCGCTAGTTTGGCTTGGTTTGCTTCCGTTTGAGCGGGTGTTTACAACCCCTCCCGCCACCCCCACCCCCACCCCCACCCACCCACACACACACACACACACACCCACCACACACACACACACACACACACACACACACACACACTCCCCCACCTGGTCCAGGTGTTCCAGCTCCAGCCTCCGCCTCCTCCGCAGGGCGCTGGTCTCGTGGCTGGCCAGGGTGCGCAGCACGCACACAAACAGCTCGTCCAGCAGCTCGCTGGGCCGGCCGCCCAGCAGCGCGGCAGCCAGGTCCTGCGTGTGTGGGGGGTTTAGGAGGGAGGTTACATTCATGAGAGGGTAAGGAAGTCAGGAGGAGGCAGGAAAAGGGTTGCAAGGGGTTGCAAGTTTCGAATTGAAGTGGTAGGGCGTCAGAAGGCGCAAGAATCCCACAGCAGTGCACCGTCCGGTCGTTTGGTTGGTTGCTAGGTGGGTTGGATGCGTGGATTGTATGGTTGGTTGCCGCATGCGAGGGACCAATGGGAAGATGTGGAGCGCTCGAGGGAACGCTGGTGCCAGATGCACATGCCAGCTCGCCATCCATCCCGCAGCACAACAGGGCGTCAGAGCGCCAGGGGGCGCATTTGCTGTTATGGTATTAAAACGGGCCTCAGCTTGGGCCTATTATATTCTACTCACGGTGAGCGAGAAGGGGCTGAGCTTGAGCTGCCAGGAGAAGGAGCGCAGGATGTTGTAGGCGGACAGCAGGTCCGCGAACACGGGGCCCGGCAGCGTCAGCGGCGGCGCGCCGTCGGGCTGCGGCAGCGTCACGTGCGCTTCCGCGTACTGCGGCGCCGCGGCGTCATCGGCGGCGTCGGTGGCAGTGCCGCCCGCAGCAGCACCGGCAGCAGCGTTCGCGGCCAACAGCTTGGGGGCGCGGATGGGGGGCAGCTCGTCGTCGCTGCTGTCACTGGCGTCGCCGTCGTACTCCTCAATGCCGTGCGGCAGCGCGCCGCCCCGGCCGCGGCCGCGGCCGCGGCCCCGGCCGCGCCCCGTGCCGGTGGCGGCACGCTCGTCGCCCGCCCCGGCGCCCCCGCGGCCGCCCCGGCCGCGGCCGCGCCCCCGGCCGCGCCCCCGGCCACGGCCGCGGGCAGGGCCGAAGGTGGCGTCGGCCGCCTCCTCTTGGGCGCTGTCGCTGCTCTCGCTTTCTTCGTCCTCCTCGTCCTCCTCGCCCTCGTCGCCCTCCTCGCCTTCGCCAGACTCCCCCTCGCCAGACTCGGCGCTGTTGTTGTCGTCTTCATCCCCGCTCTCGCTTTCGCTCGCCGGCTCCTCCTCCTCGGGAGTGTCCTTGGCCGACTTGGCCTTGCTGCTCTTGTCTTGCTCCGTGCGGGGCCGTTTGGCGGGATTCGCGCCCTGGTGAGGCCCGTGGCGAATCGATCAGGTGTGAACATGGCGCACAAACATATGGCAATACCAGCACTACGCCCAGCGAATTATTTCTGGGCTCACAGGTCGCGAGGCAAGGTCGTTTCCACTGGCAGCCAGCTTTGAAACCACACTCACCTGCATGTTTAAGGTATTGCTGCTGGCTACCTACGGAAGTCAACTACAGAGCTCCAAGCGCTTTGCGGGCAATACCACGCCAAATCGGTCAACTATTCAGCGATTTTCGCGACCGCGCATGCTCCACAGTGCTTGAGCCGTGGTATTGGTACCTAGAGTCAACTTGGAAACATAATGAAGGCGCGGTGACCAGTCGCTGGAAAATCGGTGCGTGCAGTGCGGTCAACGGCTCGACTAGTTGCTTTCTTCCAAGCACCTATGCACCTATTGCCACCCCAGGACTGCCCGAGCAAGGAGTTGGCCCAGGGGCTGCCTCAGGCATGACAGCGCTGGCCGTACCATGTCAGTGCACGAAGTGACACGGCGTCGTCGGCCCGGCCACGCGCAGCCAAGATGGCCATGCAGGGGGGGGCGCAACCTCTTGAGTAGCTTGGCATGCGAAATGATGGCCTTGGGACCCAAGCTGGCACGACACGGGGACCCGCTCACGCTAGCTTGCATCCCAGCCGTGACATTCGCAGGCGGTAAGTGACCTGTAACGGTGCAGCATGCCCTGACCGGATTCGCCATACTGCATGCATTGCCCAGTGTGTGTCACTGTGGACGCCTGAAGGACGACGTGGGACGGCTGCATGTGTTGGGCAGTCGCACGTACAGGCGCTCTTGATGGCATGGCTGCGCCTCCCGGCATATCGCCCGCTGGGCCTTCTGCCCAAGCCGAACTTGCAAAAGGCGTGACCTGCATGCAGGTCACTGATGCTTGGGGCCGCTTGAAGTATGGCTGGGGGAGGGGTTACTCCGTGGAGTTGCTCCTGGTTAGCTTCTTTTGGAGGGGGCCCCTTCTTTTGGCGGGGGCAGCGGCGGAGCACTTTTCAAGTACCGTTTCTTCGTACGACCTTCCAAGAAGTTCGCAAGTGCCCTTTAAGTAGCTGGCGCATCAGCTGCCCTCACTAGACCCGGCCTGGCGTCAGAAGGGGGCTTATCTCCATACCCACGGTCCCCAACTCAGCCAACTGGCACGGTTGCGCGCGCATGGGTGCCGACCTTCTTCCGCAGAGACTGACCACCGCATCTACGTATAAATTTAAGCCTCTTGTGAAGTCACACGGATATCCTAGGCGCACGCAGCAAGCGGCGTAGTTTTCGCAACATTTCTACTCCCGCCCAACTTTGATAGTCTCTCACGGCGCCCGAGGCATTATCAAGTATAACTGGCTAATCGTAGAGCTCGTCAGCTCTTTAGACCTGCGCGCGCGGAGCCCTTGCCGGTGCAAGCAAGCCCGAGAATGGGGTTGCCCGCACTCCCGCTCGCGGCGAACCTGGTCATGCTAGCGCTCGTAGCCACGCTGCTGGTGTTCACACCCATGTTTCGTGGCAGTAGTCCGCACGAGCTGCGCAATAGTATGGCGGGTGTGGCCGCGCACGCGGGCCATGACCATGCCGCGCACAGCCACGGCGCTAGCAACACGCCCGCTCCATCCGCGCACGGCAGCAGCAGCGCTCCCGCACCGGCTCCCGCCCACTCCCACGGCTCTGGCATGCCTATGGTCATGGTGTTCGAGTACGGCTATCGCGTGACCTTCTGGTTTGCTGGGCTCTCCACCGACACGATAGCATCCTACCTCGCTGTGCTCGCCGGGCTGGCCATTCTAGCGGCGGTACACGAGGGACTGGCGGTGTACCGCCGCGCACGACTGGGCCTGACTAATGCGGGCCTAGGCGAGGATGCGGAGGCGCTGCGGCACGGGCACGGACAGAAGTGAGTGGCGACACGCGGCGGGCGGGACGAGCGGCCAGCTAGCTAGAGGTGGCGGTGTTGGTGGTGGTGATGCGAACTGCCAAGCCGTGGCGGAGGCTGTGTAGGCAGCAATGCAGCACACACACAAACACACACACTCTCTCATGTGCTGCCTAACACCCTGTCAGAAAACCCCAACTTCCTCCAAACGCCCCGCTCTCCGCCAAGCAGGCCGGCGCCCTCCGCCGCCCTCTCCGCCGCCGCCGCCGCCGCCTCGGCCGAACGGCTGCTGCAGGCTGGGCTGCACGTGCTGGGCCTGGGCCTGGCCTACTGTCTCATGCTGGCAGTCATGTCCATGAACGCCGGCGTGTTTGCGGCGGTGCTGCTGGGCTTTGGAGCGGGGCACTGGGCCTTCGCCACGGACCGGGGCGGGCTGGGCGCGGCGCCGCCGCTGGTGCGCGGCGAGGCGTGCCACGGCAGCTAGGGGGATGGAGAAATGAGGGGGATGGGGAAGGGGAGGGGGAGGTTGGAGGTAACAGCCCAAGCTAAACCATAACAAGCTGCACTAGCGGAGAACAGGCAGAGGGGGGAAAGGTGTTGGTGTGGAGAATGGAGTGGTGAGTTTACAAGTATGAAGTGCCGACGTCCACAAGGAACAGCGCAGGAACATAGGGGCTGGGTCGGCAGGGATGGGGGTGGTGAAGGAGGTGGGCTGTGCGTTGGGGGGGTCCGTGAGGGGGCTTGGCAGTTGGTGGGGGCGGCACCGGGGCTAGGCGCTGTGCCTGAGGCCAAGCTCAACAGTTTTCAAGGTGCATGGATGATGGATGTGCTTAGGTAGAATGCGACGTCTGTGTGTGTATACGGGGCCGGCGGGCAGGCAGCGCGTGAGCTGGGGACTGCAGCGTGCGTTGCGGCCTACCTGTGAAGTACGACAGGGGAACTTACACCTGGTTGGTGGTGGGCTGTATGAACTGCTGGACAGAGCCATGGCGGCAAGGGCGATCGACCAACAAGCTGCTGGGCCCGGCGGCAGATCGGCGCGTGTGGGCAGCAGGGGCTGGACTGCGGGGATGGTGATGAACGCGTGCACGGTGTTCGTGATGGAAGCGTGCGCGATGTTCGTCCTCACGGGAGGACGGCTACCGAGCTGTGTGCGATGGGACGGCGGGGTAAGGGGCAGGTTGGCTACCGAGCTGTGTGGTGTCTGTGGATCTGTATGTGTTCGGACCCCTGTTGGTGACCCCTGTGTGAATAACCCCTATGGTAACCCCTGCTGTGTGGCAGGTAGGTGTGCAGGAGGCGGCGTGACAGACACGGCGAGGGGCGTGGCCGAGATAAGGAGAATCGGTTTACCGGTATGAGCTTGGTGAGCTTATTTGTGTGTGTCAAGTCCTCGCAGGCTGGCTGGATGCACGTGTTCATTGATTGCTTGGCACGGTTATTAGGCATAATGAATTTGGAGGGTGTGGACACATGGTTTGGTACTTTGGTTCCAGATCCAAGTGCAAGGTGACAGGGCGACATCAGACCCACGGAAACTCAGATTGATTTTCTCGGCTCTTCCCTCCTGTTGCTAGTTTTGCTGTTCTTGGTCTTGTCTCGGTCGCTTCGAATATTCGCTAGCTACGTCACTCTTTGAAGAAGAAAGCAGCCAGGGGCAGGGAATGCCGCAGCCGCCGCCACCGCTGCAGATGGCGGGGCTTGGCGGCCGCGGCCGCGACTTGGGGCCGCTGCACCAGCACAAACAGCAAGTTACAGCACCCTCGGCGTTACAGGCCCCTCGACGGCAAGTGGGGCCGCGGCCACACGGACCCACCGCAGTAAGGAGAACGGAGCTCGGCAGTCACATCACTCACCGCAGCTGCAGAGGCGGAGGCGGCAGCAGAGGCTGCGTTGGCGAAAGGGCGATCGCTACCGGCGGCGGCAGCTCTGTCAGCAGCAGGGGGCTGACTGCGGCCGCCGCCGCCGCCGCCACCGCTGCCGCCGCGGGAAAACGTTATGCTGGCAAGGCGGCTGCCCCTAGTGAGCCCCTTGGCAGCGGCGGCGGCAGCAGTGGCGGCGGCGGCGGCTGGTCATGGCGGAGGAGGTGGCGGCGGCACCAGCAGCGGCAACAGGCGGCGCTGCTGCTGGTCGTGGCGGCGGCGGTGGCGTCCCAACTTGCACAGGTGGGCATACTAGCTAGGTACAAATGACCTCGCAAGTACACTACGTGTCCCCGCTTGCGCAGATGGGCACACGGTACAATAGGATACGTATGGGCGTGGCGCATTTGGATGACCCCACATGCGCACCAACGGCACACCAAACCGTACGCATGTGTCTGCCTTCGCCCATACCGCTCACACAGCCGGCCTACGCACCCCTACCTGCCCTGCCTTTTGCTATCTTACACACACACACACACACACACACACACACACACACGCTCACACACACACACACACAGCCACACACACACAAAACACACACACACAACCACACACACACACATGCACACGCTCACACACACACATGCACACGCTCACACACACACACACACACACACACACGCGCACACACACAGGCCTACGACCTGCGCTCGCTGCAGCAGCAGCTGCCCGCCTTCTCCAGCCCGCTGCCGGTGCTGGTGCTAGCGGCAGATCGCCCGCTGCCCAACGAGCCCAAGGCGCCCGCAGCACTGCTGGTCAGCGGCTGCGGGCCCGGGGGCGGTGGCGGTGGCGGAAGCGATGGTGGTGGGGGTGGGAGTGGAGGCGATGGGCGTGGAAGCGATGGTGGTGGTGGGGGCGCGGCTCGCAAGTTGGCTGAAAGCTCGGGTGGCGGAGCCGCCGAGAGCAATGCTACCGCGACGTCTGCAGGTGCGGGTCTGGGTGTGGGCTGGGAAGATGACGCACGTTTCCTGTAGGGAAGCCTGGCGCCAAGCATGGGCCACATGCACAAATTGCACACGCAAATCCGTTGCATTGGTAGGGCTGCCGCGCAAACACCACGGACGTTTTTGCCGTGCCTTCCTTCCTGTCCCTGTGGCCCTGCATAGGTACTTAGGTAGGGCTGCCGCGAACGCCAAACGGGTGTCTTTGCCGTGTTGTACTTCTACTGCCTCTGTCTTTGCCGCGCTATACTTCTACTGTCTCTGTCTTTGCCGCGCTATCTTCTACTTCTACTTATACCCGTGACCCTGTATGGTAAAGCCCTGACACTTATTTGCATGTGAATCTACAGCTGCTGGCGGCGGTACGGGCGGCTTGGACGGGTCGGGCTGGGGCTGGGGCTGCTGCCTGGGCTGTGGCCTGGCGCCGCAGTACGCGGGCGCCGCTGCCGCCGAGCTGCGCGGGCGGTCCTCCCAGGCAGTGGACAAGAAGAGCTTCGCGCTGGTGCGTGTGTGTGGTGTGCGATGGGACAGCTTCGCGCTGGTGCGTGTGTGTGGGGGGGAGTGTTTATGTGCCCGGGCCTAATGAAAAAGTCCACCCAGTCACGGTGGGAGGGAAAGGGAGGGTTGCAGATACCAGCCCAAACTAAACCGAAGCCAATGCAATAGGGGGATGCGGAGTGGAGTGGGGGTTGATTCACTGCCATTCGCAGTGACAAAGCAACGACACGAGGGGTTCCCGAGAACGGCGTGATGGCTGGGTCGCGGTGGCATGGCGTGAGGGGCAGGGGCGCGAGCGAGGGGCCGTGGGGGCATTGGGTTGAGGCGAGGCGGCTGTGGGGGGCGGAGGCGCTGTCGGGCAGGGGGCTGGGGGAAGAGTGGCTCCGGGAGTTTCACCGATTTCAACAAGAAGGCAAAGACACGAGCGTGTCACGAGACCCCAACACACAGAGTGGGTGGGCTGGGCTGGGCATGGCAGGTCAGCACCGTGTGGAGTAGATGGAGGTGGGGGTGCGCTGGCGCTTGTCGGGAATGACATGACGCTTTAAATCTCTCGCGCGTCGTTGAACGTTTGACATTTGTGTGTATGTACGACATCGCTCATCATGTGCCCCACAACAGGAGCTTCAGGGACCGGACGGCAAGCAGTCTCAGGAGGTGTCGCTGCTTGGAATGCCCGCCGCCTCCGACTGGGTGCTGTCCAGGTGCGTGTGTGCATGTGTGTGTGTGTGTGCGTGTATGTGTGTGTGTGTGTGTGTGTGTGTGTGTGTGTTTGCCACGTTTGCAAGAAAGTAGGGCCCGACGGTGTGTACGGTATCATGCTTGTGTTCGTGAGCACGCGCCTGTGTAGAAGGGTTCCAGCAGGAGACGTGATTTCGCCATTGCCCCCCCCCGCCCTAGCTGCTAGCAAGCTGTTGAACCTTCATCCCCATCATGCGCCGTTGCAGCCTCGCACTGGACCGCTCGCTAGTCCGCGACGCGCTGGCGTTCACCCTGGCTCGTGCCCAAGGTGGGAACTGGGAAGTCGTCAGGGGCAGCAGGGTAGCCGTCCATGAACGATGAAGTGAATACATCACAAGGTTGAAGTGACATGCCATGGCGCCTCTCCCCCGCCCCCGCGCGCTCACCTCCTCGCCCTTTTGCATGGGCTTCGGTTTAGTTTGGACTGGTAGTTACACACACCCCTCAACACTTACCAAGCCCGCGCCCTGCCGCCCCTGCCTGCCTCCCTTCCCCCCTGCCCGCTATTCCCCCCCCCTTGCGTCCCTCCCCGACCCCGACACACGCCTCCCCGCACACTCCCACTCCCCTTTTTTCCCTCACCGCGCTCCCCCTCCTCGCTCACCCCCTCCCGCCCCCCCCCCCCCCAGGCCGCTGGGCCCCCCACTGCGTGTTTGTGGAGCTGTTCCTGGTCACGGACGGCTCCAGCACCCTGGACACAGACCGGCACTACAGGTGCGGGTGTGGGTGTGGGTGGTGGTGGTGGTGCGTGGTGGTGGTGCGGGTGTGGGTGTGGGTGTGGGGGGGTTGGGGGTGGGTTGTGCGGCTCTGCCAATTAGAGCGGGCCAATACGAGACGTCTGCACCGCACATGTCTCAGGAAGAGATCGTCCGTAGTAGCAAGCTGCTGGAGGGTATCTCGGTCAGCATCTCGATTGGCAAGACGTCCACTCCGGGTACGCGCCGCTCATGCGATGACGCCTTCATCGCGTGAGCGGCGTGTACCTGAAGCGGACATCTTGCCAAACGAAATGCTGACCGAGATACCCTGAAGTAGCTTGCTAATAGTGGCGATGTCCTCCTGAGACATGTGCGGCGCAGACGTCCCGCATTGGTCGATGATCGACCGGGCGAAGCAAGGCGGCGCAGAGAAGCAGCCGCAGATGTGCTGGCCAATCCAGGGCACGCGGAGATCAGAACGAACTGCTAAGAGAGCGATTCGGCGCACTCTTAGGGCAGCAAATGTTGCAGGCGGCTATTGCCCTAAGAACCGTAGCAGGGCCAGTGCACAGGACCACAGGTCACCTATGTTACTGGCTGCCGGCCAGTTAGGACTGTTGCAAGTGTCGCCGAGCGCCCGACTCCATGCAGCGGCCCATCCCTGGACACACAACGCAGGTTCTAGACTCTTCACTAGAATAGCCCCAGTCGTATCGTGTCATATTCTATCGCATAAAACCATATGCGCTACAACAGGGTGCGTGGTGGTGGTGCGCGGTGGTGGTGGTGGTGGTGGTGCGTGGTGGTGCGTGCTGGTCGCGTGATGGGATAGGAGTGGGGGCCTAGGCGCACAGCAGGCTGGCGGGTAGGTGGCTGACTTGTTTGGGGTTGCGGAGATGGTGCCCCCGCCCCACATACCATACACATCGTCTTCCTGCACGCAGACACACACACACACACACACACACACACACACACACACACACACACACACACACACACACACACACACACATATATATACACACACACACACACACACACACACACACACACACACACACACACACACACACACGCGTACACACGCAGGGGGGTGTATGCGCTGACGGAGCCCATCGCGCGGGGTCGGGGGCGGCTGGAGCTGCAGCCGATGCTACAGCCGGAGGCCGCCGGAGGTGGGCGGGCTGGCTGGGTGGGTGTGGGGGGCATGCCGTACCGTGCCGTGCCGTACACAGGTTGGGCCGCCGTGGCACCGTGGTGCGTGCGTGTGCAGCCGCCGCCGCCGCTGCTGCATGCGGCAATCTGCATCTTTCCGGGAAGGGTCGAAACAAAAGCCTCCCTCCCTCCCTCCGCAGCCAACCCCTCCGCCGGCGGCCTCATCCTCGAGCTGTCCAACGCCGCCGCCACACAGGTGCGTGTGTGCGTGTGTGTGCGTGTGTGCATACATGGTGCAGGTGCTTGATGCGAGGGATGAGGTCGCTCGCTTGCATCATGGGCCGTGGCCGTGCCGTGAATGATTGCGTCGCCTTACTTCGCGCCCTCGCACGCGCCCCCACACGCGCCCTCGCACGCGCACGCGCACACGCACACGCGCCCGGCGGCACTTGCTGCTGGCTGCAGTGGTGGGCAGCGGAGCTGGGCGAGCAGCTGCCGGCGCCCGTGGCGCGGCTGGGGCCCACACGGGTGGACTTCAAGTACCCCAAGGTGCGGCCTTTTGATTGTGTGTGCGTGTGTGTGCGTGTGTTTGTGTGTGTTTGTGTGTGTATGTGCGTGCCAGTTTGGAACGCCCTTGCGATGCGGGCAGACATTTTCACAGCGAAGTGCACACACACACGCTCACACAAACCGCAGGCAGAGCGCGCCCCGTCTAGCGTGTGGGGCTATGCCGCAAGCCAGGTGTCGGCACTGGCGGCCGCCGCCAACGCCCACGACAATGGCGGCGGCGGCGGCGGCGGGCCGAGCCGGCAGCGGTTGGCGGGCGCCGCCGACGTGTCCTCCCTGGTTGACTTCCTGCTGCACACGGAACTGGCGTGTGACTATGATGGATACGTGTCCAGCGTCTTCTTCTACAAGGTGTGTGTGTGTGTGGCTATGCGTGTGGCTATGCGTGACGGTGGGCGCGTGCTTTCACTTCAATTCATGCCACGCCACTCCACTCCACAATTTCATCAACAGGACGCCGGCAAGCCGCTGACGGCGGGGCCGGTGTGGGACAAGAACCTGGCATTCGGAAACGAGGCCGAGGTGCGGTTGGGCGTGGAGCTGATGAGGGCGTACGTGTGGGGGCGTGTGGGGGCGTGTGGAGTTTGGGCATCCCTGTGTGGATGCAAGAGGGGGAGACGAGGAGAGCTCGGGATTGCAACCTCGCCAGTCTGCCACGCACCCCACCCCACCTCACCTCACCTTACCCCGCCTCACCCCACCCCACCCCACCCCACCCCACCCCACCCCACTCCACCCCACCCCAAGTATTATCGCTTGCAACTAACGCCTCTGTCTGTGCTCCGCTAGTTTGGCTTCGTTTGGGCGGGTATTTACAACCCACCCCACCCGCCTGCTCCCCCCTTACCACTCAACAGGTGACCTCGCCCAGCGGCTGCGGCTGGCGCTACGCCGCCGCCGCCGTACAGAACAGCGGCGCGGCGGCGCAGTGGTACGGCGAGCTGGCGCGGGCGGCCTGGTGGCGGGCGGAGGTGGCGGAGCGCTGGAGGCAGCTGCGCAGCCCTCAAGGTGCGGCACGCAGGCAGACAGCCCACCATTGCACATACCTAAACACACACACTCGCGCCTTCCACGCTCACCCACGACATTCTATAACAAGCTCATAATGCGCACATGCACAATCGACAACGTTTTACGCGTCGAAGGCTGCAACAATGCTCGCTGGCGATCTCCCTGCTCGCCCCACACACAGGCGGCGCCTGGTCAGACTCGGCACTGGCGGCGGCGGTGGACGGGCTCCGATGGCAGCTGCAGGCGGGGGATGGGGCAGGCGGCGGCAGTGGTGGCGGTGGCGAAGCACCAGCGGTGGCACGCAACGCGCGGCGCTGGCCGCCGCAATTGGTGCGCTCGGGTCAGCGATTTGTGACGCTGCCGCCCGCGAGGGGGTCGTGGCAGGACGAGGTGTGTGGATGGCGGTTGGGGGGATGGGGGGTGGGGAGTGGGGGTGTGGAGGCTGGGGGCTGGGGGCTGGGGTTGTGGGGGGCTGGGGGCTGGGGGCTGGGGGCTGGGGCAGGGGTCGTATCTTGTTTTTGGGGTAATGTCTAGCTCCAGACAAAAACGGCCGGGTGGCCGCCGTCTTTTGTCTGGGCACATGGCGGTTTGGGGGGTTATCTTAATGTCTCCAGACATTAATCGGCCATTTTGGCTGTTTCCTAGACATTCCTCCTGGGGGCTAATGTCTGAAGCGAGACTTTGTTGGCCCGGGTTTGGGGCGGGTTTTGTCCGAATTCCTATGGAGAAGCTCCCAAACCGCTATGTGCCCAGACAAAAGACAGCGGCCACCCGGCCGTTTTTGTCTGGAGCTAGACATCACCCCGATAGTAAGATATGACCCCTGCTAGGGGGCATGCGGTATCATATGTGTACACACTCTCGAACGAACATAATTGCACACACACGCTCATCCTCTCACACGCACACATGCCCAATCTCCCACGCAGGTGGCGGCTGTGCGCTCCTGGCTGCTGGCGCGTGCGGCCTGGATGGACGGCATGCTACTGCCGCGAGGAGGAGGGGGCGGTGGGGGAGGAGGTGGGGGTGGAGGAGGAGGTGGGGGAGGAGGAGGAGGTGGGGGTGGAGGAGGAGGTGATGGTGAGGGTGTGCAGCTGTGGGCGCCTGCCCAGCCCAACCTTGTGAGCGGTGTGGTGGGGGCGGTCATGGCGGGGCGGCCGGTCACTCGGGCCTTCCGCGAGGGGCTGGGGCTGCGGTAGGTATAGCAGGGTGGCTGTGGCCTGTGGCCTGTTGGTTGTAGCTGTTGGTTGTAGCTGTGGGCTGTAGCTGTGGGCTGTAGCTGTGGGCTGTAGCTGTGGGCTGTAGCTGTGGGCTGTAGCTGTGGGCTGTAGCTGTGGGCTGTAGCTGTGGGCTGTAGCTGTGGGCTGTAGCTGTTGGCTGTAGCTGGGGGCTGCGGTAGCCTGACAAGTGATGGCTGCACATAGAGGGTGCCTTCGGCTGGTCGCTAATAATGAGTTGCAAGCTGGCCGCGGCGGCTGTGTGCTGTTTGGCTGTGGGCTGTACATGGGTGGGCTGTGAGGCCCTCGCCCACATGTTGCCACGTCGCTGGGGGTTAGGCTGGATGAGGAATGGACAGGCGGGCCGTGCGGTCATGCGCCGCCGTGTACGTTGCACAAGTCTAGGTTGGTCAGCTAATCAGCTATGCTCTGAGCACACAAGGCTTGAGGACCTGATGATGTTCAAGATGATGTTGATGTTCGTACCATGACAAGTGTTCCCGAGTTTTTTCTTCTTCTACGATAAAAAATAGCGTACCATGAAAAGCTGTGATCGATCAAGGCCCGCCCCGTATGCTAGGTCCCGCAACATCCCTCCTGGCCGTTTACAGTGATCCGCACATTGCCACGGTGCTGACACGCCCCCACACAGAACGCTGGCACACCAATTTCCCCACGAGTCCACCACATGAAACCCCCGGTGGCCACAGTACGCCTCCGCCCACACATGTCGCTTCCCACAAAGAGCCCAGCCCGACCGTCCCCTGTGGTTGCAAGTCCTGTAGGTCCAAGCACCGAGCACTCCGCTGCTGCTCCCTCACAATGCGGCCACGCGCCTCGCTCCCTCCCCCGCCTTCTCTTCCCCGCCCGCCTCGCTCCCTCCCTCTCTGCCGCCCCCGCTCCCTCCCTCGCTGCCGCCGTCCCGCCCCTCCGCCGTCCGCCGGAGTGCCGGCGTCCACTTGCGCAGCATGACGCGGATGTCCGCGTCCATACGCGTGCCCTCGCCGCCCCACACCAGCCTGGCGTGTGTGTGTGTGGAGGGTGCAGGAAGAAGGGCCAGGAGGGGTCAGGAGGGTGCAAGCGGCATGTGCAAGCGGGTAGTTTTCTCTAATCCCAAGTAAAGCAAGATGGGTCAAGAGAGGGGTTAATGTGCCCGAGCGCAATGAAGTACGGTAGGTCCCAATAATAAAGGAATCGTCTCCTGGGGCCACAACCCCAGTCAGTGGTGCAGGCAGCGCAGCCCTTCTGGGGTACCGTACGTGGTATGCGTCCTGTCTGGCCCCGTGCCCCTTGCCCACGCCACCCCGCCCCATCCCGACCTCCCCACACCCGCGCTGACCCGCCACTCCCTTCCCACTGTAACTGTAACACCTACAGCCCACACGTCCAATCGCTGATGCCCATGCACCCAGCCACAGCCCGCCTCTCACATGTGCGGCAAGTCTGACAGGCCGTTGCCGCCGACCCGGCACACCGGCCTGAATCCAAAGTACGAGTAGTACCGCACAAGCCGCTCGTGCCATGAGTCATCATCATTGATCGCCAGGATCTCGGCCGTACGGCAGCCACGCGCGTGCCCGTATGCGAACGTGGCGCCCCCCAGCAGCAGCCCCAGTCCCAGCGTGCCGCCCCGCACCCGCTGCCCCTCGCCGCCTGTGAAGGAAGGCAGGCAGGAAACAATGTAAGGGATGACAAAAGAAAAGACATCGCGTGAAGGACTGGCTCTAGGGCTCTAGGGCTCTAAGGCCTTGCGGCGTGCACATGTCGTGGCGTACGATGGCGTGTATTTGTGCGCGCATGTACACACGTGTGTGTATGTGTTGTTTATGTGTGTGTGTGTGTGTGTGTGTGTGTGATTCTGGCATGACGCCCCTAGCCCTTCACATGTGTTCCTCGCCCGCAAACCCCACCCCAACCCCCCAGGCAAGCGACGCTCAGCTCACCCTTGAGGCCCCTGGTGAAGATCTGCAACGTGTCGCAATGCATGATGCCAAACAGCGGCGCCACGAACCCAGTGGTAACCCCCAACACCCGCCCGCCCTCCTCGTCTCCCGCCTGGCCGCCGCCCATGCCACTGCTACTGCCGCCACTGCTACTGCTGCTGCTGCCTCCGGCCTGGCTGCTGCTGCTGCTACTGCCGCTGAGGTCGCGGCACACGACGCGGTAGAAGGGCCCCAGATCTTTGACGCTGACGCTCATGCCGCGGCGGCGCGCGGCGCGCTGCACCTCCTCCAGCGTCACCAGCGGCGGCTCACAGGAGGGCGACGAGGTAGCGCTCGCCCCCCCTGCGAGCGCAAGCGCAGCAGCCGCACAAATGGTATAACACGGTAATGTGCGAGTGCCTAAGCAACGGTACGCTGTAAGTGCGTTCGCTTGTACTCCTTCAAGACTGTTTTCATGGTGCGCGTGGCGTGCCACCCCTCTCCCTGGCCAGGTAGCGTGCCGTGCCGCCTACCGTGCCACGGGAACCCTTCCGCAGGAGCCCTCCGTGAGCCCCCCTCCCCATTTCCCCTACACTCGGCCATCCCCATAAATCAAACCCGTCCCGGCGTGCCTCAGCGTTCGAGCTGTGGTGGACCGCCGAGTAGGACACCGGACAAGTAAGTCAACTTGCGCCTCACCCGACGTCGACGCCGCGCCGCAGGGCCCAAGCGCAGGTCTCCTGAGCCGCGCGCGACTTGATACGTGCTTCCCTAGACACAATGATTGTCGTCGCACGCATGCTTGGGGAGGTGAGGGGCAGAGGCCAAGCATTTTCCCAGGCATTCTCCGGTGATAGCGCAAGATTGAGTCTGCTATGTGCCAGCTAATGTATTACTACAACTTCAGTAATAATGGCGGTATGGCCGTGGAATTGCTCACACGGTCAGCGGTGAGAGTCGCAATTTGGCAGGCAAAATTGGTATGTCAGCACGGTAGTGCAGTCATAGTGCCTTACAATACAAGCTGTGTTATAATCGGCGAGGTAGCGGCTATGGCTTGAAAATCGAGGGTTGGGTCGCTTGCACGGCTGCCGACCCTCAATCGTTGCAGTCCAAAGCTCCCGGGCGCCTGCCCGCCACGCCGGTCGTGACGTGCAGCGTGGGGGCGGCCGCGCTGCTGAGGCATCGCGCCCGTGTCCATTTTATATGAAACAAACTCTTTGCGCCCCTGTTGCCATGACCTGGCATGGCACTATTCTCCAGCCTGCTTTGGCTGGCGATGGCCTTGTGCCAGGCGCCGCCGAGGTTGCAACCGGGCAGCAGAACACTACTGGGGTGGGACCCTACTAACTAGGCCACAGGGCCGCGTCTCACACGATTCTCTTGATCCCTTTCCACTACCACTCACTACCCGTCCACTGCCACCGTACAGCGTACCGCGCCTGCGGCACGTGGGAGAACTAATCTCGCTACCCGCAACTCACAACCAGCCGACAAACTTTAAGCCCACCGTAGCCCACCACCCACTTACCCACTACTTCTAGCCTACCAGCCTACTACCCACTTATACGCACACCGCCGGGCGCCGGCTCACTACCCGCGACCCGACCCTTCCATGTGCAGAGCTGCCGTCCACACGGGTCCATTGGGCGTCTATCCTCATTTCATCCTTATTCCATCCTCATTCCTTCCTCATTCCATCCTTATTCCATCCTTATTCCATCCTCATTCCATCCTCAATAACTCCGGCGTTCGACCAGCCGCGCACTCCTGCCCTGCCGTTGCAAATTGTTTGCCATCGGCTGGGGTCTGGGAATCAGCTGCACCCTACGGGGCTTCACAGACCTGCCTCGTGGACCTGCCTTGACACTGTCCCATCGCACATCCATCCGCATTCCATCCTCAGCCCCCCGCCCAACGCCCCTGCCCCCGCCGGCCCGCCCTCCGTCCAGCCATCGTCACGTTATACACCTCCACCTTGCTTCCACCACCCACCAGCTCGCACCTGAACCACCCGTACACCGCCCGACTGCCCCAAGGCAACTGGGCTAGCGCCTCCCTGACTTGGGTACCGGTACCTTGTGCGTCTCCCTGACTCAGGTACCGGTACTTTGTGCGTCTCCCTGACTCGGGGCCACCTTGTAAGGCCCAGCACACCGATCCCAGCTCACAACTCACCACAGCCTCAAGATCCATGTCTATGCCCCGCCCTAGTCGCGCGCTGCATACTCTGAGGCACGTGTTCCTCAGGCGCCACTGACAGCTTAATACCTAGCTAATCAACAGGGGCACGTGTTTCTACCTGACAGCTAACTACCTAGCTAATCCCCTGTCGAGTCAAGGACTGACTACAAGCCGGTGCCATGAATCGCACGCGTGCATGAATGGTCATTTCGTAGAATGTGTCAGTGCCAATGTCCTTGCCCAGAGCCACAACGTTATCTGCAACTTAGCCCACCCCGCACCCCACAACCACGCCACACATAGGCAGTCGTGCATCACACGCGCGCATAAATATAAATCCGCTGTCACCAGCTCCACTCTCTCTCCCTCTCCCTCCTAATCTTCTCCGGTCGTCTCCTTTCTCCGCAAGCAAGGTTCTACCTCGCCTCACCTCACCCCACGCCATGGCCCCCAAGCAGCGACCCTATGTCCGGCTGCAGCAGCTGCGCGACACCCACATCTCGTTGCTGCTGTGGCCCCGCACGCTTAAAACTCGACCCCACCAGCCCCCCCAAGCCCCCCAAACCCCCCGTCCCCGACCCCAGCGGCTCGCCAAACACGGGCGGCGGCGCCCCCATGACCGCCGCCCCAGCACTTGCCCCGACACCTGTGTAGGTGCGCCGGCCGGGCGGCACCGTCAGCGCAACGGGCCCGCGCAGCGGCAGCGGCTGCGGCGGATGCGACGACACCGGCGGCGGAGGCGCTTCCGTCAGCATCTGGCGGCGGCGCGTGGCGGCTGCGGCTGCCGCGGCTGCGGCGGCGCCGCTGTCAACGGAGAAGGTCGTTGCGAGCCCGGGCGCGGGGCTGGCTGAGCGGCCGAATGCGGCGTCGGTGGCGTACATGCCTGCACCGCCGCCGCCGCCAATGATGCCGCCGCCAACGCCACCCAGTGTAGTCGCTGCGGCTTCCGCCACGGCGGCGGCAGGCGACAGCGGGTCCGGGGACGCAGCGCCGCCGCCGCTGGTGGCGCCGTTGTATCCGGGCGACTCAAACGGCCCCCGGCCCGCCAGCTTGTTCGCCCAACTGAAACGGCTCCCTCTGGGGCTGCCCTTCACACCCGCCGCACTCGGGCTCGGCAGCCCGCCCCCACCACCGGCGCCTCCCAGCCCCACCGCAGCCGCCGCTGCAGCAGAGCCGAGCGGCGAAGCCCCAGGCGAGCTGCTCCCTGCCAGTCCCAGCCCCATGCCCACGCCGGCTGTAAGGGACCTCGGGCTGGCTGTGGCGGCTGGCGGCAGCAGCCCTGTGCTGGTGCTGGCGCGCGGCCCGCCGGGCGAGTGCAGGCCGCCGCCGCCGCCGCCGCCACCGCTGCCGCCGCCGCTGGTGCGTGGGATGGGCGAGCCGCGAGGCCCTCCACCCTGTGGCGAGCCCACCGGCAGCGCCGCCGCCGGTGACGGCAGCATTCCGGGGCCGTAGGACTTGGTCCGGCCGGGAGGCAACCTCACGCGCGAGGAGGCGGCGGTGCCGCCACTGCCTGGGACAGCCGCCGCCGCCGCCGCCGTGTCGACGTCAAGGCCGTCGTCAGCGCCGCCGCCAACGACCTCAGGAGCACCACCGTCATCGGCGGCGCCGGCGCCGCCGCTTCGCGGCAGCGCCAGCGGCGACGGTCGCATTGCTGACATCAGCATAGTGCGAGAGGGCGAGCTACGCAGCCCGTCAGGCATGGCGCCGCCGCTGCCGGTGCGGCAGCCCGGCGACGCCACGCCGCCGCCGCCGCCGCCGCCGCCGCCAGGCGGCGTCGTCGCTAGGCTGCTTGAGCCCTGCCGAGCCAGGCCGTTCGGCGACTGCGCTGACATCAGCCGGTTGGTCGAGGCACTGGCGCGCAGCAGTTGCGAGGCCTGTCGCGAGATGGCGGTGGCTGCAGATGGGCCGCCGTGCGAGTTTGGCTTGGCGGCGCTGCCACCTTTGCCGCGCGCGGCGGACAGTGCCAGCGCGGCCGCGGCCTGGCCTGACTGCTGTTGCATGTCCAGCAGCGTCCTCAACACCGGAAGGACCAAACAGCCGCCATCCCGGCCCTCGCCCTCGCCTTCGCCCTCGCCACCGCCCTCGCCCTCGTCCTCATTGCCGCCGCCGCCACCGGCACTCCAGCCGGCGTCATAGCCGTCGGAGACGCTGCTCGGCACTTCTGCGCCGCCGCCGCCACCCGCGCCGCCGCCGGCGGCGCCAGCGCCGCCGCCGAAAAGCCCTCTCGCAAAGCCAGCAAGGCCCAAACCTCCACCGCCCGCTCCGCCGCCACCGTTGGCTGCGCCACTGCTACTAAGCAGCGCCGCCACTAGGCCGCCGCCGCCGCCGCCGCCGCCAGGGCCGCCGCCAGCCAGGGCGTTCTTTGTTGACAGCGCCCGCACCAGTGCCGCCGTGGTCGCGCCGACAGCCCGGACGCCGGCAACGCCAGTGGAGTCCCGCAGCCCAAACGTCGCCACTGCCGTTGCTGCAGCCGCGGCGGCATCTGCCGGCATGAGCCCGGGCTCTGTTGCACCTGGCTCGTCGGCACAGTCGTCGTCCGCCAGCTCCCCATCATCGCTCCGCGTGTCATCGCCCGACGCCGCCGCTGCCGCTCCCCTCATACCACCGCCGCCGCCGACGACGAGGGGGAATTGTGAGAACGACCGGCTGCGCTGCCGCCCTGGTCGCAGCCGCCCACCTTCCTGCCCGCCGCCGCCGCCGCCACCGCCTTCACCTTCGGAGTCTGAGTCCAATGCAACGCCTGGCGCCGTAAACGGCTGATGCCGCGGCGGCCCGCCGCCGCCGACTCCACCGTGACCGCCGCCGCCGCTACCACCACTGGTGCTCTGTCCAGGAATGGACAGGTCAGGCAAGGGGCCCGGCGGGGGCATGGCGCCGGCGGGGGGAACTGCTGGGTACGTGCCTTGCAGGCGCCGACGGCTCGCGAGCACAGAGGCCAAGTCGCCGGCGGAGGGCGAGAAGGACAGCGCCGGCGGCAGCGAATACGTGACGGCTGCGTAGTCGCTGTCAGCTCGGCCGAGCGCGCTGTTGCGTGGGAGCGCGTTGAGCGAGCGGGAGGGCGGCTGGGAATGGATGGCGTCGGGCTTGGGGGAAGCAGGGGCGCGGGCGGCGGGGGTGGCGGGCTGCTCTGCGGTAAGCTGGAGTGTGCGCGCGGCGACGGCTTTCTTCCATATGAGCTCCACCTCATCCACTGCATCCGCGGGCGGCTCGTCCTCGGGCGCGGCGCAGCCGGTCCCCTCGCCAACCTCTCGAGAGGCGCCAGGGGAGGCCCAATGGTGCCGCCGCAATGCTGCGGCCGCGAAGGTCATGTTTACCGGCTGCGCGGGCTCCCGCGTCTTGCCGGCATCCAACATGAGCCAGGTGTAGCGCCCCATCCCGGCGCGGCGCCGCGCCCAAAGGCAGAACTGAGGCGCTCAAGCCGCGACTCAATGTCAGCGAAACCGAGCGTGAGTCCGCAGCCCTTCAATCTCTTTCGAGCCCGAGAGATGGCATGTTATAGCGTCTATACATTTTGTGGAAGAGAAGCGACTTCTGTGCAAAGCGCACGCCTGATGGCAACGCTGCGCCCGCTTCTACGTCTCCCTAACTAAAGGAATACATGTTTTATGTTTGCTTGCAGCATAGATACAGCGTTGGAATCGATGCGGGGGGCCAAATGTGTGCCCCGAGTTTTTCCTAGTTGCCTGTTTTCGCAGTCGGCTTCGATGGAGCGTATAAGTTGTAGAAGATGCATCCAAGTATGAAATTATGCAGCTTCAAGCCAAACGCTAGCGTACGGGAAAGTCATCGAAACGCTCGTCCCTTGACGGGGCGTGTGTGTACGGGCGTGTAGGGGCGCCCCCTCCCAGGAAAGCTGAGCGGCGTCAAAGCAGGAAATTGGGGCATCGATCACAACACTGATATGCCCTGCCGGGAGCGTATCTGGAGGCATGGAGGTGCCGGACTGCCGGCGTCCCGATGTCTGAGGCGAGGCAGCGAGATTCCCATGACAGCTATGGTGCGCAGTGCAACGCACCGCAGTATTGGTGCTCACAGCCCTTGATGATGGCCGTCTCCGCCAGCTCGATTTCGCCAAGGCAGATAGCACACACGGCCCGTCGCTCCGCATCATGTCGAGCCATGTGGTCTTGAAGCCCACACCTTACGTCCTTACCACCTTTCCTTTTGTGCAGGCTGCATGCATGCCCTTGCATGGCTTGCGGCCTGGCGTACGCAAGCGCAAAAGTACAAAACGCCTTCACCTACTTGCGCAGACCTGCACAACCGCCCAGATGGACGCTGCTCCAGCTGTTTATTTCAGTTGCATGTGGTGCGCCCCGCCCGCTATCGCACCCCAGCTAAGCAACACACAGCGCAGCACCAAACTTTACAAGGATGTAGGCATGAACAGCGTGTTTTGTGTCAAGCACAATTGCCTCAGCCTAACAAGCCAAGGCCCAATGCGTAAGCCATGCCTGTCACCCTTCCTTCACTATGGCACTGCGGATGGACCTCCTTGCAGCCTCTTCCCTCAGTGCCCCAGCTCCCTGTGATAAAACCACTTTACCGCCATCGTAATACTAGACCGTGCTAGGCAGAAACATCGGTTACTGGGACCTATTACCGGTGTTGAGCTCGGGCACACAGACCTCACCCTCATTTGAAATGCGTGTCAATTCACCCATCAGTCCTCCGAACTGTACCACCGAACGCGCACAGCCCCCCCATTGTTTCCGGACATGGGCCTCCGGGCCAAGACATTGCGCGTCTGTGACGCCGACGAGAAAATGTGTGGTGCTTGCGTTTGATGGGGATGTCATCGGCAGACCTCTGGCCTGTCGCGCCTTGTTGTGCGTTGGTGCTGCCGCCAAAAGACCTAAACGAGATGAGGGGTGTTACGTGGCGGTGGGGCTTTGGCGGGCTTCGGCTTGGCTTCGACTCATGTGCGTAACACTATGAAGGTCGGCAGCCAACCAGGGGGCGGGTGTTGTTTCTCTGGGTCGCAGATGGCCCTTCGCGGCGTAGGTACGGCGTGCCCCCGCTTGTCGGGCTGTCCCTTCAATTGTAATCCGCATCCATTGACGTCCACACCACGATAATAAACAATAAGTCTCAACACGATTGAACAGCAGGCAACAATTTATAGCCAATTTGGTATGGCATACTGCAGCTTTGGTTGCTTTGTTTGGCGCGCAGGGCAAAGGGGGCTGCTCATAAGCATTCGACAGTTACACCACGCTGCAAGCCACGCCCCCATGTTACACAGACGACGCGTAACCAACCGTAACACGGACAGTAAGGCCAACCATGGCTTGAAGTACGGTATCAAGAATCCGACGTCAAGTGTTAGAGCATCAGCGTCGTGGGCTAGCCATGAAACACATGTAAGTAGAGTCTGCGCCAGAGATGCGCACACATACAAGGCCGAGTTTTGCACTCTTGCCGGTAGCTTTGCCGGCTTCACAACAGCGCTTTAGACACCAAGCAACTCAGAGGAACAGACCCCTGCAACAACTCATGCGCAGAGTGCAAAAGCGTCAAGGCCGTTTCATGGCTTCGCTTGCAAGCAACACAACACGCAACCGCACAGCGAACACCGAATACTGCTGCAGTAAGCAAGGAAGTCTTCTTACAGCTTCAGCGGCCAAAGTGCACAGCAACAGCGGCACAACATCAAACTTTACAAGCATGTAGGCGTACAAGCGTGTTTCGTGTCAAGAAACATTGCCTCAGCCCAACATGTCAAGGCCCAATGCGTGCGCAAGCCATGTCGGTCATCCTTCCTTCACTATGGTACTGCGGATCTCTCCGCAGCCACTTCCCTCAGTGCCCCAGCTCCCTGTGACGAGTGTTCCCCGGTCACGGGAAAAGGGGCTGAGCCCCTCCACAGGCTGAGGCCGAACAACCTCATCGCCCGGCTATCCTCATCGCCCGGACATAGCCCCCGGACATAGCCCCTGTGATAACAGCACTTTACCGCCATCGTAATGCTAGACCGTGCTATGGCAGAAATATTGGTGACTGGGACCTACCGTATTACCGGTGCAAGGCTTGGGCACACAGACCTCACCCTCACCCCATCAGGAAATGCGTGCCATTTCACCTATCAGTCCTCCATGTAACACCGAACGCGCACAGCCCCTCCCCCTTGACGTTCACACCACGAGAGTAAAAAACAATCAGACTCAATCAACCCGATTGGACAGCAGGTACCAATTTATAGCCAATCTGGTACCTACCGTATGTAGCCAACCTCGTATAGCATACCGTAGCTTTGGTCGGTTCGTTTGGCGTGCAGGGCAAAGGGGGCCGCTCACACGCCTTCCACCACGCTGCAAGCCACGCCGAATGTTGCACAGACGACACGTAACCAACCCATGCAACCCGTGCAACCCACGCAACGGACAGAAAGGCCACCATGGCGTTAAATGTCAATGCATCCGGCGTCAAGTGTTAGAGCATCAGCTTTGCGGGCTAGCCATGAAGCACACGTCAGTAGAGTCCGTGCCATACCGTACAAGGCGGAGTCTTGCACCTGTGCCAGTAGCTTTGTTGGCTTCACAAGACGCAGGCGCACAGCGAATACGTGGCTGCCACAGACCACAGGATTTCTTCTCGCAACTTCAGCGGCCGAAGTGACCTGCATCCTGCACAGTAAATCATAAGACATAACGGCATGGGAGACCAAAAGCACTATGTCCGCACACGTGGTGTGGCGTCCGTCACGTACAAGGAAAGTCCCCTAGCAATGCGCTCTTCCACGCGCGGTGCTGGTGCCCCATTAACGATCATTTCACTGCGCATCATATACCGTAGTACAACTTGAATTCACAGAGGTCAGTACGCATTCAACCAAGTTCCAAAGTTAACACTGCTCAGAGAAGACATGTGTTTCAGTGTTGACTGTGGAGGTGCCGCCGCCGCATCAAGAAATCCACTACTTTACACAAACCCACACCCCACTACAAAAAGAAATTACTCATATCCGAACTACGAGTCGTCGGGCGGCGGCAACATGCCCGCCGGCAGCTCAAACCTCATGTAAAGAGGCAGCTCGTCGTCCGGCACCGGCGTTGGGGCACGCCGCCTGCCAGCCACGCTGTTAGAAACCTGCAGCGACCGCCCACTGCCGCCCTCACCACCGCTCGCTGCGGCACCACCGCTGGCCGACCACGCGCCACCACCGACGCCTCCGCCTCCGCTTCCGCCCCCAAGCCCCGCGCCTCCCTCGGCCCCACCGCCCATCATTAGCGCCTGCATGGCGGCCCTGGGATCCGAGTACAGCAGGCTTGCCGCCGCCGCGGCGGCAGCCGCAACCGCCGGCGAGCCCAGCTGGGACTCAAAGGAGAAGCGGCCATTGCCGCACTTGCTCGAGCGGTTCTGCTGGCCCACATACGCGGCCGAGGGAATGTCCACCGACGCGCGGGTGCCGCCCAGACGCGACGTGGGCTGCCGCAACGACTGCAGCGGCAACTGCTGCTGCTGCTGCTGCTGCTGGTGTTGCTGTTGCTGGTGGTGTCGGTGGTGTTGGCTAGTGCCGCCGGGCTCCGCTGCCAGCGCCAGAGCCGCCGTGCGTGCTCGGCTGGCTGAAGACTGCCACATCCCGTTGATGCTCCCTGCTCTCTCTTCCACTCCTCCTCCTGCTCCTCCTGCTCCTCCTCTTGCTCCTCCAGTCGCCGCCGCCGCCGACGCGGCCGCGACGCCACCCGAGTGGGAGGCGGCGTCCGCCCTGGCCATCTCACACGACACACGGCCACTGACACTGCGGCTGTGCTGCGTCAGCGCCGCGACTAGTGAGCCGCCTCTGGTGGCGGCGCCGCCGCCGCCGGTCCCGACGGGCGAAGATGCCAAAGAGATCGATGCAGGCGATGTCAGTTGCGGATAAGAAGGTGGCGCGCGGTGCGAGCTGCCGAAGCTCTGGCGCACATGGGCCTGGCTGTGCAGGTGACGAGAAGCCGCCGCCGCCGCCGCCGCTGCAGCCGCCGAGGGCGAGGACGGCGGGAGCGGGGCCGCGGGCGTGGAGTAGCGCTGGAAGCATGGGCTTCCGGGGCTGGCCTGAGCCGCCGCCGCTGCCGAGGCGCCGGGGGCCGTGGCGGCGGCGGCGGTTGATGACGTGGCAGCTGCCGCCGCCCACACCCCCGCCGCCTCAAACGGCGTCCCAGCCCAGCTGGCGCCGCCGGGGACCCGCTGAGCGGGCGGATGAGGCCGGCCGCCCGCTGCGGGACTGCCGCCGGGATCCGCAGTAAGGCAGCCGCCACCGATGCCGCTGTAGCTATAGCTGTTGCTGTAGCTGTTGCCTCTGCAGCCATCCGCAAAGCTGTCACTGTGCAATGGCACGCGAGCGCCGCCATTGCGAAAGCTGGGCGTGCGCGCGGCAAGCTTGCTGCCCCCCGGCAGGCCCCCGCCGACGGAAGCGCCAGCGGGCGAGCCCACATCGACAGCAGCTCCTAGCATGTCCGATACCCGCGCATCACACAGCTGCGGTGTGCTGGCACTGCCGTAGGTCTGCGGCCATGTTTCACGTGTGGTGGTGGAGCTGAAGCGTGCGGCTGCTGGGGCGGCGGTGGCGGCTGGGGTGGTTGAGAGTGCGGAGGGTGAGGCAGGGTCCAAGGGCCCTCCAATCTGCAGATTGCCGGAGGAGAGGCCGGCCAGGCGCTGCCTGAACGCCGGGAGCTTGACGTTGAAGCTGGCGGAGCGGTTCGGACCACCGGAGGAGGCCAGTGACGAGATGCGCGGCGCGAACGCAGCAGCACCGGCTGTAGCACCACCAGCAGTAACGGCAGCAGGAGCAGCAGGAGCAACACCGGCTGTAGCACCACCAGGAGCAACACCGGCTGTAGCACCACCAGGAGCAACACCGGCTGTAGCACCGCCAGGAGCAACAGCGGCTGTAGCACCGCCAGGAGCAACACCGGCTGTAGCACCGCCAGGAGCAACAGCGGCTGTAGCACCGCCAGGAGCAACAGCGGCTGTAGCACCACCGGTGCCCAGGGGCTGGCCTGACGGCGGCGCGGCGGCGGCCCAGACGGCGGCGGGGGGTTCGGCCCTGGCGTTTCCGTCTCCAGCGCCACCGGCAGCTGAAGCGGATGCGAACCAGGTGGTGGCGGGCATGGCGGCGGCGGCGGCGCCGCCGCCGTGGGTCCGCGCACCGTGGGCGACGGTATGGCAAGCGCCGGCCGCCCCGGCGCTGCTGGCGCCGCTGCTGGCCGCACCGCCGCTGCCGCTGTAGGACTGGTGCTGCTGGCGGAGGAGGAGCGGCGGCACAGCCGACGCCGGCTTGCCAGGGCTGGGGGGCGCTGCAGCCACACCCGCCGCGCAGCCTGCTACCAGGAAGGCGGGGGAGGGCAAGCCGGGGGAGTGCAGGACGCCGTCAGCGCCGCCGGCTGCGCCGCCGCCGCCGCAACCGCCGCCGCCACTGCCAGTCATGGTGCTCGGGCGGAGAGGCGGCGGTATGCCGTCACTCCGGAACGCCGCCGCACCGCAAGCAACGCCGGCACCGCCGCCGCCGCCGCCGCCGCCAGGGCTGACCAGCAGAGCGCTGACGTCACGGCTGCAGTAGGAAGCGCCATCACCGGTGCCAGTGGCGGCTGGACTGCACCGGTCACCCCTCGCCTCACCCTCGCCTCTGCCCTCGCCCTCGCGGTCGACCTCCTCTCCGGCGCCAGTAACCGAGATTCGCTCATACTCGTACCCCTCGCCATCCTCCCCCTCGTTCGAAGACTCGCCGGAGAGTGGCCGGCCGCTGTTGCGCCACTCGTGCCACTGCCGCAGCAGCTTCGCCTGCTCCTCACTGCTGACCGGCACGCCCTCCTCCTCCTCCTCCTCCTCCTCCTCCTGCTCCTCCTCCTCCTCCTCCTCCTCCGCCCCATCCTCGCTGTCAGACTCATCTTCACCGCCGAGCAAAGCCGAGTCCGCGCCCATGCCAAGGCCTGACTCAGCCGCGGCGTAGCCGGGGCCGCCCATACCGGGCGCGTACGGCTCATCCAAAGCGCCCAGCCCTCCGGTTGAGCGACACGTCAGGTCGCCAGGCCGACCGTCACGTGACGGCGGCCGCGGCGGCAGGTGTGGCAGGTGAGGCCCCGGCGGCCCAGCCACGTACGACAGTCGCGGCTCCAGAATAAACTGTGGTGGGCCGGATGGTTGTGGCTCTGAAGGTGGGTGCGGATGCGGGTGCGGTTGGGGCTGCAGATGCGAAAAGTGCTGGGGTTGGAGCGTCTTCGACGCGGCTGCGGCGCCCGCAGAGGCGCCGCTGAAGCCGTGTGTGAAGGAGCGGCTGGCAAGGGCGGCGCGCCGCACGCTGCCAGCCGGGAAGGCGCCGGGAAGGCCGGGAGACGAGGGCGCGGCAGGGGCGGGCGCTGCTCCCGAGAGGTGCCTGGAGGCGCCGGGTACGGCGGCGGCGGCAGGCCGCAGCGTCACGCCGTGGCGGCTGCTGGTTCCGGGAGGCGGCGGCGGCGGCGGTGCGTGGGCATCGCCAGGGGCAGCTGTAGCAGCTGTAGCAGCTGCAGAGGCTGGCGTGGTAGCGGCTGCGGCTGCGGCACCGTTCATGGAAGCGCCAGGCAGCGCCAGTCGAGGGACGATGGCCGCAGCTGCGGCTGCTGCCCCTGTTGCGCTTGGCGGCGCTGGCGGCAGTGGCGCGGCGCCGGAGCCTGCCTCCCAGCTCTTGCCGCGCCAGGGGCCGGGGAAGGAGGTCAGGCGAGGTTGGGGCTGCTCAGCTAGGAGGACGGCGGGCGCTGCCGCCGCGGCTGTAGCAGCACTGGCTTCCGAGGCCGCCAGCCCGCCGGCCAGCTGCTGCTGCCGGTCCAGCCTGCCCACAGCTGGCGAGCTGCTACTGCCGGTGCCGCCAGTGCCGCTGCTACTGCCGTCACGCTGCAGTCCGGCTGCCGTGCACAGGCGCGCTGTCGGCGATCGCGCGGCTGCTGCGCTCTTGGCGTCACGGGCGCCGTAGCTGCCTGCCGACGCCATTGGCGCGGCAAGTGGGGCTGCTGCTGCTGCTCCTGCCGCCCGCCGTGCCGGCGACTTGCGGGTGGGGCTGCTGGTGCCACTGCGGTTCGTGCCAATGGGGTTAGCAGGCGGGCACGCGCCATGCGCCTCGCCGTACTGCTGCTGCGCCTGTGCCTGTGCCTTGGGCTGCTGCTGCTGCTGCTGCGCCTGTGCCTTGGGCTGCGGCTGCTGGCGGCCCCGCTGCCGCTCCTCCCGCTCCTGCCTCAGCGCCAGCAGCTGCTCCAGCACCGGCGATATGAGGCTGGAGGTCCCCGCGCCGCCAGACAGCACCTCTCCCTCCTGCCCCTCCACCAGTGACCGATGCAGTTCCGCAGCCGGCGACGCGGCCGAGTGCTGCGTAGGCACTCCCCGAGCCACGCCTGGCACCACCACCAGCTTTACCGGCTGCGCCCAAGCCGCTCCTACTGCTGCTACTGCAGCCGCTGCCTCGGCAGGTGCCGGCACTCCGTCGGCGCCTGCCGTCGCGCCTCCGGGCAATCGGGCTTTGTCGTAGTCAAGGTCGTCCTCTTCATCACAGTCGTGGTGCGTTGCTCCCTGCTGCTCCTCGTCCTCCACGCCGCCCTGCGCTCCCTGTTGCAGTTCCTGTTCGTCGTCCTCCGCGCTGCCCTGTTGCCGCCGCAATGCGGCGGCCGTGACCGCGGCCTGGGTCCCCTCCCACACGAGCCGGCGGCGCTGCAGCGCCCGCAGCACCTGCGTGTGTCATGTGCGGCACACGATTTGGCCAGGGCAGCGCGAAACCCCACGTGATGACGTAAACGCAATCGATCACCGGTCCGGGTGCTGTCACACATGGCCATCACCTTTAGCAAATCCACCTTACGCTAAGGGGTAAAGGTCGTGGCTGTAACCGGCTTGAGCCTGTCGCCCTCTCCTCCAACTCACGCCTCTGCCTGTGCTCCACTAGTTTTACTTGGTTTGGTTTAGTTTGGGCTGGTATTCACAACCCCCCCCTCACGCCGTCCATGATGCTGCGGCTTTAACGCACCCATCCAGCTCCCAGAACGCCCCCTAGAAACGTGCCTCGGTGCGTGTAGGCGCCACAGGCATTGCCTGGAGCGGTATCGCGGACACCTCTTCCAGTAGCTCTCGCAGCTCTTCGTCCCCGGGCCCGGTCTTGGCGCCCCCGAAAGCTGCGGTCCAAGCAGCTGTACCGCGCGTGGCGGGGCCTGCGTGGGTTTTAGGACGTCACTTCAGTCCGCAGTTCCGCACGTCAAGCAGGAAGGACGAGCTTGCAACTGCATGTTTGCTCCTGAGGCGTTGGTTAGCCGAAGCTCGCTTTCCGTTGCGAGAATTCGCCTGCACACCATGCCTCGCCTGACAAAGTTTCTTGGCGGCATCGCATCCATAAACAACCATCTAAACGTCATCCGACTACTTCGAATCCCGGCGCTATAGTTAGGACGCCTGGTGTCAGAAGTGCCGGAACGAAATGTTGTCGGGGGCGGTGGTATTGAACGACTCCGCACGCCCGTGGGCACATATGTCACGGCCATCGCCTGATACATGACCGGTTTGCACGCCTTCTGCAACAATTCTGCGACAGGAGCCCAAGTGCGGCCCTGGCTCACCTGCATGTTGTTGCTGCTGTTGGGCTGGCTCCCGCGGGCTAGCCATCCAGCTATCTCTAGCCGATGCAATAGCTGCAAAACCCATGGAGTTGGAGGAGGATGACGGATGTTGGCCGGAATCGGCCTCCTCCAGTCGGAGCATCGTCCGCGGTCTAAACGCATGCATTTCTTCGGTGTCTCAGTATGTGAGAAAATGTCATTTGGCTATTGTACAATGTCGAAGGGGCGGCAGGAGGTGACAAACGCCCATCGGCACGCGGCCCATATCGGGGCCGATCCGGGGATCCCGCGCCTGAACCCACCACCCCCTCCAACAGTACTGCCGCTTTGCCGGCTCTTCCCGCCTTGCCCTGCCTTCCTACCTTGAAGAATTCAATGAATAGAGGGGGTGCAGCAAGCAATGTTGCATCCAGTCCCGCTAACTTCTGCCACTACAGAGCACGCAGTCGGGCACAGCCGCAGTCACCAGCTCACAAATCAAGCCGCCCCCAACTCGACGCCCTTCCTCTCTGCCCCAAGCCCACCCCACATCCTCTCTCAGCAAGTCCGATCCGGCGACCTCCGCCGCCCCGCCGTCACACGCAAACCGCTACAGCGCACAGCCAATTGTGTCAATCCCATGTCTCAGTCACGAGATCCTGCATTTAAGTTAAGCAACCCGAACGGCTGCAACCCAGACTCTCACACTCTCACACTGGCTCTCATGGTCACCCACACTCCTCCACATTTTCTCACACCCGCTCCATGACGCACAGGTGGCCCCAGATGGGCTCTCCCCCATTGTACCGGATAATGGATTGGCTGATACTCACCAGCCGCCACCCCGCCTCGCCGCCCACACGCCGCAGGTACTCCTCCGTGTGCGCATACCGCCCTGTCACCTGCAGCCGCAACCCCTGCCCCTGCGCCTGCGCCTGGCCCCCACCCTGCTTCTCGGCCTCCTTCACCTCCTCCGCCTCCTTGGACCCAGCCTCCGCCTCCTTGTTCGACTCCTTCCTCCCAGCTTCCGCCGCCTTCCCAGCCGCCGCCCCTGCCGCCAGGCTGCTGCAGTTGGTCTTGCCGCCAGGCTCCAGCTCCAATGCCTCAGTGGAGAACGCCAGCACCGCGCCCGCCACCGCCGCCGCCGCCGCCGCGCGTAGCACGGGCGCCAGGTCGCCAATGTACACAAACACGTCAGCCGCCACCAGCAGGTCGTACGGCACTGACCGGTCAACGTGTTGACCGGCGACGGTATCAGCGGATACCATTGAGGATGTTGCTGATGCTGATACGGGCTCACTGTTTTCTACTTTGGCTGTCGTGGTCATGGTGTCAGTGGTGAGCGCGGCCGCCTCTGCCTCCAGATAGCCGACTAGCTCGCCCACCTGCAGGTGAAGGGCCACGCCACAGGCACGGGTGCAGATGAAGGGCCAAGTTGCAAGTTGCAGGCACCGGGGCAGGTGAAGGGCCACAACGCAGGCACGGGTGCAGGTGAAGGGCCACATTGCAGGCACGGTGTACTTGAAGGGCCACGTTGCAGGCACGGGTGCAGGTGAAGGGCCATGTCGCAGGCAGGGGTGTAGTTCAAGGGCCACGTTGCAGGCACGGGTGAAGGTGAAGCGCCACGTCGCAGGCAGGGGTATAGTTGAAGGGCCACGTGGCAGGCACGGGTGAGGTGAAGGGCCACGTCGCAGGCACGGGTGTAAATGAAGGGCCACGTTGCAGGCGCGGGTGCAGGTGAAGGGCCACGTCGCAGGCAGGGGTATAGTTGAAGGGCCACGTCGCAGGCACGGGTGAAGGTGAAGGGCCACGTCGCAGGCAGGGGTGTAGATGAAGGGCCACGTTGCAGGCGCGGGTGCAGGTGAAGGGCCACCACACAGTGCAGACACAAATGTTGCTGAAGGGCCACGGTCAACCAACTCCTCCCCCGGGACCAACTCGTCCGTGCGATTCCTTCCTCCAATCAGGCCACGTGCTCCGGCCCTTGGCCCTCGCGTCAAACCTGCCCCTCCCACCCCTCCCCCCCGCCCCCCCCTTTGGCATTTAGCCCCCCCTCGCATCACACCCACCTCCAGTCTTCCGTAGCACCCCCGCCGCGCCGCCTCCTTGACCATGCCCGCCGATAAATCCACGCCCTCCAGACCCGCTGCCCCGCGGGCCATGTACGGCAGCAGCAGCGGCCCCATCAACCCGGTGCCGCAGCCCAGATCCACACACCGCCGCCACGCGGGCTTGCTACTGCTGCTGGTGCTATTGCTACTGCTACTGCTACTGCTGGTGCTGCTACTGCCGTTGCTGGTGCTGGTGCCAACGCCGCTGGCGGCCCGTGTGGCGGCCAGGTGTGTGTGTGCCGCCAGCAACTGGTCCCGCAGCGCCTCGGGCGTCTTGTACTGCAGCTTATTCACCTGAGGGAGGTCCAGTGAGTTCCAGTGAGCTTGGGAAGCAGGAAGGCACGGAAACGTGCAGAGAGAGGAAGAGAGTGTGTCAAAGAGCACAACGGGGGACAAGCGCAAAGACTATGTGCGTGTGGTGGCACAGCAACACGTAGCTACGGTCATCATGCATGCATCCCAACGGACAAACGAGCAAGCAACCGCGCACTGTGTTCCCCCGACCAGTGCCCCCAACCAGCTTCCCAACCGACAACACCGCATACCCACGCAGCCTACTCTTCTCCCCCTGCCCACCCCAGCGGTTCCCACTGAACGTCGGCACTTCATACTTGTAATGTACTACTCCATTCTCCAAATGGACGGCTACCCGCCTCTCCCCGCCTCTCCCTGCCTCTCCCGCCTACCGCTGTTCCAACCATCCTTGCAACCCCCTCACCAAATGATCATCGAAGTGGTCGGCGTACTGGTCGAACAGCCCCGCCACCATGTCGGGCGGGGCGGCCGACATGCCCGCCGTGTCGCCAGTGATGGCGGCGATCCAGAAGCGGGAGGCCTGGTGGTCCGGGACCAGCCGCAGGTGCTGCCTGCCCGTGTGTGTGAGTGCGTGTGTGAGTGAGTGTGTGAGTGCGTGTGTGAGTGAGTGTGTGAGTGCGTGTGTGAGTGAGTGTGTGAGTGCGTGTGTGAGTGAGTGTGTGAGTGAGTGTGTGAGTGCGTGTGTGAGTGAGTGAGTGAGTGTGTGAGTGTGTGCGTGTGTGAGTGCGTGTGTGAGTGCGTGTGTGAGTGTGTGTGTGTGTGTGTGTGTGAGTGTGTGTGTGAGAGAGAGTGTGTGTGTGTGTGTGTGTGTGTGTTAAAATACGAAACGAAAGCCCCGTGTGTGTATGTGTGTATGTGTGTGTGTATGTGTGTGTGTGTGTGGGGGGGGGGGGTAGCCGGAGAAGCCGCCCAGGCAAGGCCGGTTTGGACATTATGGGGGGCGAAAGGGTGTGAATTCGGGTGTGCAGGTGATACAAGTGTGCGCGCAACACAGGGCAGCTCTGTACCGTATTCGTATGCCCCTCTCAGCATAGGGGAGTACGGCTGTCCTTCCCCCCCAGAGTTGGCAATGGGTTATCTTGGGATTGGAATGAACTCCCTCCCCCACCCCCCCACCCATCCACACACACACTGACACACATGCTCACACAGACACACACATATACACGCACGCACTCACCTGAACGCGGCCAGGGCCTCCTCGTTGCGCCGCAGGCTGCGCAGGATGGCGCCGCGGCGGTAGTGCGCGGTGGGGTGATCCGGCCGCAGCCTGCCGAAAAGGGATGGAGCGAGGAGGAGCGGGGGCGCGGCGCGACAGGCAGTGACGCCGGAGTCTTATAAGAACATCAAGGAAATTAGCACAAACATGGCGTATGCGATGCAGATTTCGGTGTGTTTGCACGGCCATTGGTTTGACTCACGCCATTGGGCAAATTCGCCTCATCAGCCGCATGTGGCCACCCACGCACAAACATCACTCTGCTCTCGCTAACCCCGTGCTAAGCCCGTGCTCTCCCATTGCTCGCCAGCTACACACGCCGCCTTCATCAGCTCGTCTTAGCCGTGCTTTGTGTTTGTCGCAATTCGGTGACTCTGCTATTTGCCAGCTGCCAAAGCCTTCCAGCCAATCCAGCGGCATCACGCACCACACGCACACTCAGTACGCGATATTCTCCATTCCCCATCCCCTCCAAGGCTCCCACCTTTCCACCCAGCTTTACCCCCCATCTAGATCGGAATACGGTATTGGCTTTCCTGACTCCATCCCCGCCCCACCCCTCGCAACCCACACCCCATGCCCCAGAATCCACACGCCTCCATCCCACAACCCCCTAGCTCCACATGATCCTCCCTCCCCCGGACCCGCTCACTTGGACTAGGCGCTGTCTGGTTACGTTCCATCCTTTCACCTGACGTCTTCATCTTCCCGGTTGAGTTGGTGAGCGCGTCTTGGTACGACCTTATGAACAGTTGCGCGGGGGCCAAGACAAAAGCCGCTCGTGAGGAGGTCCTCCGTACGGCGAAGAGCCCCATGTGCGATGATGAGGATAACCTCCGGCAGCTCGCGCAGCTCGCGCTGAAGCTGGGGGTTCCATCGGCTACATGGTGGCTTCTGCTCTCGCCTGCACGAGAACAGAAGCCACCGTGTAGCCGACGGAACCTCCAGCTTCAGCGCGAGCTGCGCGAGCTGCTGGAGGTCCTCATCATCATCACACATGGGGTCCTTCGCCGTACGGAGGACTTCCTCACGAACGGCCTTTGTCTTGGACCCCGCGTAACTGTTGGAAAGAGCGTAACAAGACGCGCTCACCAACTCACACGGGAAGATGAAGACGTCAGGTGAAAGGATGGAATGTGATCAGACGGCGCCCAGTCATCAGGGTTGTGGACTCCTGTACAGGGCCTCCGCGGATACGTCACGAAATCAATCAATGCCGTTTTCGTCCGTCCAGCCAGCACCAAAAAAACATGCTCTTTATCGTTGCACCCGAAACGTCCAGATGGGCCATGCCGAACAGCTGAACGTGGGAAGCTCGCCGCATTCAAAACATAAGTCCCACTAATTTCTCATTGTCCATCCGAGTGCTGGGCCGGTCAGGGTCAAGTTTTAATGGGCGAGGATGCGTCATATGCATCCTAGTCAGCACGTTGTAAGTCGTAACAACAGCAGCAGCGAGGGGGCTCCGCGGAGTCTCCGATCCTACTGGTGCTGCTACTGGTGCTGTTGCTGCAGCGGCGGTGGTTGTGGCGGCGGCGGCGGTGGCTGTGGCGGCGGCCGCTGGTACGGGGGCGGAGGCAGGGGCGGCGGCGGCGGCCGCTGGGGCGGGGGCGGTGCGTGGCTGGGGCGGCGGTGGCGGTGGCGGTGCGTGGCGGTGGCGGGGGCGGGGCCGGGGGCGGGGATGGTGGTGGCGATGGCGGGGTTGGTGGTGGGCATGGTGGCTGCTGCTGAAACCCCTGCTACGACTGATGCTGATTGAATTTGGGATTGGAATGTACTACCCCGTCCGCGGCCCGCACCCTGCCTCTCCCCTAACCGCCCCCTCCCCCTCCCCTTGTTCCTGTACCCCCCTGGCCCGCGTGTGGCCCCATGTCGATGCGTGCTTGCCTCCATATTGTTGCCCGCTGACTGTTTCCCTCACCTCTCTTTCCTTGTCACCCTCGTGCATTTAGAATACTGTTGCCTTTTTCGCTCGCCCCACACGCCGCGACGCCGGCAGTCAACCGTCAACCAACATCACCTCCCAGTGACCAAGACCGAAGGCTTAACGTGGAGCTCGCACTGCATTTCTGGGTGAGACGACGGTTCCTTGACTACTGAGACTGTTTCATTGGGTTCGGGCACATAACCAACATCCCCCCCCCCCCACACACACATTCAACACAAACACACACACACACACACACACATACACACATACACATACACACACACACATACACACACACATACACACACACACACATACACACACATCCCACACACATCCCACACACTCCCGGTGGCCCTGGCTCTCACTTGGTGACGGCGCCGTACACCTCCGCTGCTCGCTGCTGGCGGCCCAGCTCACGCAGCGCCCGAGCCAGGTTCATCAGCGTCTGTGTGTCAGCGGCGGTAGCGGGGGCGGCGGCGGTGTCAGCGGCGGCGGTGCCAGCGGCGGCGGTGTAAGCGGCAGTGGCATTTGCGTGTTTCCTTCCCGCTCGTGCTTTCTAACACACACACTCTCTCTCTCCCTCCCTCCCCCTAAGAAACTCCGAACCAAACACCGAACCAAACGCGCACACGTACACACACTCTCTTTCCTGTGCTGACCTAGCTACCTGGACGCTACTCTTCCTCCAAACGCCCTCACCGCCGCGTTCATGGGGTCCTTCTCGTTGGCACGCTCGAAGGCGTCCGCCGCCTCCGCCCAGCGCCCCGCCTCCTGGTGGATCACCCCCAGACTGTTGCGGTACTTGGCGGCGCGCGGCTGAAGCTGTACGGCACTGGACACCAGCCGCAGCGCCTCATCCAGCTGTAGAGGGGGGAGGGGGGAAGAGGAGGCGGGAGAGACAGGGATGGGCGGGGGGTTTCGACAGGTTGGAAGGAATGGAGAGAGAGGGGGAGAGGGGGAGGGCAGTCGGTGTAAGGACCTGCAGCATTGCCGTCGAAGCACCGGACAGAGGTGCGTTTGCAAACTCCGTGCGTACTCCCAGCATCGGCACCAGCATAGGGGGATGGACGTTCGCAAGTCATGCCATACACCACTCCACACGCCCCCTTCCCAACCCCCGCCGCCTCCTCTCCACCCTCCCGCCACCTGCTCTCCATTCTCCACCCTCCTTCCCCCACCTGCTTCTTGCCGTACCGCTGCGTCAGCAGCGCCCCCAGCTGGTGCAGGGCGTCCACGTGTCGGGGCTGGGCGGCCAGTACGGCACGGTACAGCTGCTCGGCACGTGCCAGGTCGGCGCCAGAGGCGTGCAGCGCGCTGGCCTGTGTGTTTTGTGTTTGTGGGGGGTGGGGTTACATTCATGATTATTTAAGAAGTGAAGGCGTAGGGGTGGGGTGGGGGGCGGGGGGGGGGGATGGATGGAGGGATGGATGGATGGAGGGCGGGAGGGAGGGAAAGGGGCGAGGACGTTCCAAGAGCGACGCCGGGTGCTAGACGCACGGAAGCAGGCTGTGAGGCTGGAAAGGTGGCTCGGCGCTGCAGGGCACAAGGTTTGCGGCCGCCGCTGCCCTGCCGGCGCTGTGCCCTCCACGACCGCACCTCGGTAAACATCTGCTCCAAGTCGCTTCCTGGCGCCGCCGCCGAGCTAGCGGCGCCAGCCGCGGGGGCCATCGGCACTTGCACGAGTTGCGTTTATAGACCACTCTGAGATACGTTACAGTTAGCACACTGGCAATACCAGTTGTACAAGCACTTAATACAGCAAAGACAGCGTTTTTGGACGACACCCATGCGATTGGACCTTTTTGTTTCCACTGGTAGTTGCTGGACTTCATGTGCTGTCTTGCAACTTACACGATAATATTAAGGACAAAGACGGAGATCAAAACTGACTCGCTGTTTGACACACGTTCGCCCCCTTGGTTGGGGCCGTGCATTTCTGGAGTACAATCTGTTTATTCGTGTATGCATTGAAAGGGTTAGTATTCTAAAGAGAGCATTTGGCCATTCTCAGGAGACGAACCGAGGTTGACGGTCCCTTGTTTCCTACGTGCCTGCATTCTCATTATAGTTTGCTTGGAAAAGTAAGATGGGAAGCAGAACGTCAACCGGCACCTGGGCCAGCAACTTGCTTAAATACGCCCTTGCGTGAGCCGCGCGGTGGGCTCTCCTGGAGCACAATGGCAGTGGTGGTATGCAGTCCTGCAGATATGCAGCAGGTGACAGGAGAAGCAGCTGGCGGGCCAGGCATGGCCGAGCTTGGGGTGCTTCCTCGCGCCATGCTTCCTCGCTCGGCGTCCCTATCAATCTTGAACAAAATCCAGCCGTGGGGCAACAACAAGAGCGCTCGCCTGCGGGCAGCGCTCGGCCTGACAGGGCCTCAAACGGCCACGGCCTTCGCCATCGACACCACGGCCGTAGCAGCTGCGGCCGCGGACCCCCTCGCCGCGACCGGCGCGCGTGCTCTGGGCCGCTCGGTAGCAAGCGCCAAGGTGAGTGGCTGCGTGCAGCGGACGGCTCCGCTCACCTTTCGGCACGAACGGGTTTTGGCGTCACCACTAGAAGGCAGACGTCCAGACTGAAGGCAGTACCGCACCGCCGCTGCGCTGACGAGGCGCCCCATCACCAGACGCCCCCCGGTTTTGCATGCCCACAGGAGTCCTGGCCCGGCCTGTCGCCTGCCCCGAGCCCAGGCATGCCGCTGAGTGACGACGGCGCCGCCGGGTGCTACGCCTCGCCTCTGAAAGCTTGGACCGCGTCCGCCGCGCTCTTAGAGGAGGCCGACGGCGAGGGGGATGAGCAGGACGAGGACGACGCCGGCTCCGACGACGCCGGCGAGCCCGGAGCTGCCGGCAGCTGCCCGTCCGAAGGCGAACAGGCGCCAACAGGTGCTGGCGGCGGCGGCGGCTGTGGCGGTGGCGGCGCGGCCAGCGGCGTCCTGGGGTTGGGCAGGCCTGGCGGGCGCCCGCCCATGCCGCCAGGCCACAGCAGCGCGCGACCCGGCCGCAGCCCGGCGCGCGCCCGCGACACCGCAGCCGGGCCATTCCAGCAGCAATATCAGCAACAACAACAGCAGCAACTGCAACATCAGCAGCAACAACAGCAGCAACTGCAACAGCAACAGCAGCAGCAGCCCGCAGCGCCTCGCGAGCCGCTGTACCCGAGCTGGGCCGCGTCAGCCGCGTCCCGACGGAGCGCCCTAGCGGCCGGCGGCGGCAGCGTGCGCGGCTGGGTGCCGGCACACCTGGCCGCTGCCGCGGGCGGCGCGCCGCCGCCGCCGTCGTCGTTGGGGGCCGCTTCCGGTGGCTCGGCGGGCGGCTCGCGCTGCGGCTCGCCGCCGCCGCCTGGGAGCCCCGCAGAGGGCGCGGACGGGGCGGAGGGCGGTGGGGGCGGCGGCGCAGACTGGGGCGGGATGGGAGGGCCCGCGAGCGGGAGGTCCAGCCGGGTGGGCTCGGGGCACTTGCGGCCTGGGCCTGGGTCTGCGGCGTACGCGGCGGCGGCGGCGGCGGCAGGGCTGACGCCAGTCAACAGCTCAGCCAACATACCGTCCGCGTTTGCGGCCGCGCTGGCGGCGTCCGCTGCTGGTGCGGCCGCCGGCCCGGCGCAGCACTTCCAGCTGCACCCGCGGACAGGCGCGGGCGGCGGCAGCGGCGGTGGCGGTCATACCGGTGGATTTGGCAGGCTTGGCGGCGGCGGGGGTGAGGGCGTGGACCGGGACGGCGACGGCGGCAGCGGCAGTGACGCGTCCACGCCGCGTCTGACGGGCAGCGGCATGGGCGGCCTGCTTCGGGCCAGCCGCATGCAGGGCTATGTCACAGCCGTGGCCAATCCCGCCTACACGGCAGCAGCGACAGCAGCAGCGGCGGCAGCCGCCGCCGCCGCCGCCGCTGCCACCTCCACCTCCGCCACGCCTTTCAGCCCAAGCGCGGCTGGCGGCGGCGGCGGCGGTGGCGGCTCTATTTGGGAGACCAGCCGTCGGCAGCGCGCGTCGCCGGCGCCGCTGGTTGTGGATGTGAGCGACGCGGCGGCGGCGGCGGCGGCGGCGGGGGCGGGGTCGGGAGCAATGGGCAGCGGGCTGTCGGGGCCGTTGCTGCCGGTGCCGGCGGTCTCGGCCCTGGCTTCACCATCGTCGGGGCCCGCAGGCGGCGGCGGCGGCGGCGCACTGCGGCCCAGCATGGCGCAGCAGCGCGACGCGCCGCGGTGGACGTCGCCGCCGCCGCCGGCGGTGGCGGCGGCGGTGGTGGCGGCGGGGCTGGCGGCGCCGGCCGGGCCCGGCGGCGCGGGCGCGGGCGCGGCGGGCTACCACACCCCCTACCATGCCTACCTGCACCCTAGCATGGACCCACAGGCCCTGGCGCAGGTGCAGGCACACGCGCAGGCGGTGGCGGCGGCGGCCGCCGTGCTGCGGCTGACGGCCAGCGGCGGCCCCGGCGGCCCGTTCTGGCCCGGCCTGCCGCTGGGCGGTGGCGGTGCAGGCGCGGCGGCTGGTCCCGGCGGCATGGGCGCTGGAGGCGGCGGTGGTGGAGGCGGCGGGGCGGGAGGCTCGGCAGGGCCGCAGGGTCAGGGTCAGGGGCAGGGGCAGGTGCCTACGGGCCATCGCAACAGCCAACACGGCGCGCACCACCACGGCCACCGTGGGGGGCACCATGTGGGTCAGGGCGGGCAGCACGCCGCCTCCAATCCAAGTAACGCACCGGCACCTGCACAGCACCATCAGCACCAACAGCACCAACAGCAACAGCTCCAACAGCAACAGCAGCAGACGCACCACCACCACGGCAGGGCCGGGGGCGCAGGAGGAGGCGGCGGCGGTCGGCAGCGACGGCAGAGCCTTACAGAATTTGGGAATGTCCGGGCACAGCTGCAGCACAGGTCCGCGGATGGCGAGGCTGTAGCACCGCCTGGGACCGGCAGTAGCGCATCGCAGTCTGGTGCTGCTACCGCAGTAGCAGCCGTGGGCATCGTGGGCGTCAGTGGCGCGGCGGCGCCGTCAGGCGCCGGCGGCGGCAGCGGCCGGGTGGGCCGCGGCATCGGCGCCAGCGGCGGCGCGGCGTCGGCGCCTGCCGGGGAGATCTCGGTGCATGCGAGTGCGCCGCTGCCCGGCGGGACCCTGGCGGCGCTGGTGCTGTCCGCCGCTGGCGGGCAGGAGGCGGCGGCGGGGGCCGCGGGCGGCGGCGCGGCCGGCGGCACTGCGGGCGGCGCGGCGGCGTTCGTGTCCGCCAGCTGTGACCTCGGCGCCCTGGCGTTGCAGGCCGCCGCCGCGGCGGGGGCGCGGGAGGACCTGGGCACATCGGTCTTGGTTGGCAGCGGGGCCGGGGGTGGCGGTGGGGGCGGGGCCGGGGGCGGGGGCGGCGGCAGCGACAGGCCCACTGGCTTCTCGCTGGGCGCGTCGTCGGGGCCAGGCAGCACCAGCGGCCGCCGCGTGCTGGCTGGCGGAACCGCTGCCGCCGCGGCGCTCGCCGTCGCTGCAGTGGGCGGTAGCGGCGGCGGCGGCGGCGGCGGCGGCCCGGGGCGCGTTTGCCACAGCGCTCGCGGCGGCGGAGCGAGCATGGCGGGCGGCGGCGGCGGCGGGGCCTCGTCCACGGGCGTCCTCAGCAGCCCCACTTCGTGGCTGAACGGAGGAGTGAGCCTGCTGCAGGCGCTGGCGTCGGGTGGCGAGGGCGCCGCCCGCCGCGCGTCAGGCGTCCTCCACGGCGGCGGCTTGCTGAGTGGTGCCGGCAGCGGCGGCGGCGGCGGCAGTGGCGGCGGCGGCGGCGGCGCTGGTGGTGGTGCGGCGGGGTCGTTCTTGAGTATGGCCCCCCGGGGCGGCGGGCACAGCGTCTCACGGGGGCATGTCGGGCGAGGCAGCAGGGTGCACTAGAGGCCTGCAGCAGGTCTCGCTTTCATTACAGTGGCTGCTTCGCTCACGCTTCTCCACCATTGACTTTACTGGGGTAGGCGGAGCTAGCGGAGACAGCACGATGTGCGTTGACTTGCTAGTCGTTTTTTGGCAACAGTACCAACGGATGATGGCACGTGCCGTTTTGGCCTGCAAGAGGCCCTCCACCAAATGTGACTAATGGATTCACGCAGCAAGGCAGGACGCATTTGTAGGCCGAATAGGTCCTTGAGGAGGTTACTGTTGGCTGGAAAGCTGGAAGAGGCTGCTGCGCGCGGTCTAATGAACTTGGCTTGGTGGAAGATTCGTCGCTAACTTTTATGGCGTTTGGTTCATTGCAGGGCTCAAGGAGCTCTTTCTATGCATTTTCTAGAACTGAGTGGCTAGGGTAGCTGGTCTTTGTATGGTTGCACATTCCCAACGTGTCAAGCCAAGGACTGATGCAAGAATCAGTGTGGGCGGGGAGCTGATATCCCGTCGCGGCTTTCCATAGCGGAGTGCTCGCTCGACTGTAATCGTATGGTGAGATAGTGGAAGGGCGGCGTTGCCAGCCGAGTGTGTGTTGGAAGGTACCGGTATGCCGTGTGTGTGTCGCGGCTGTAGATGACGCTACCCACCCAAAGTTGACCGCCCTCGCCCGCGTGCTGAGCGCCCAGCGGAAACGGCCTGTTATACTTTCGGTGGTCGCGCCGTCGCCACGACCAAGCCGCACGATGGCAGCCGCCGAGTCACAATCAAATCGGTGACAGAAGCGTCATAGTCAGTGTCAGGCACCTTCTTAACCACGCGCAGCCGCTGAAAAGTCCGCTCCCTGCGCCACTGGTCGTGAATTACCTGGAGCTCACAGCCAGGGTGTGCTGCTCGCTGCGCCCAGCCAATGCTGCCGTTCTATCGTGTGCTGTTGAGAATGCACACTGTTGACGAGACAGCGCCGCGTTGTGGCAAGAGGTGCGTCGCAGGGTCACGGAGGCGGAGGCGTGGCATGGCACGGCATCATGTTGGGGAGGGGAGCGCATCCCTGCCTGGGGGGTCGAGCAACCAGCCGTCCGTGTACCGGACAGTCATTTGAGACCTAGGACAAGCAAGAGCAGAGGGGATGAAAGACGAGCTCCCGTTGTGATGGCTGTAATCCCGACACGCAAATCCCACAAGGCTAGGCAGGGCAGAAGTCGCAAAGCCTGTGCTCGGCGCCGGACAGCCATGCCGCATCGCGTTCAGGTACAGCGGACAGCGACCAAGGAGAACAAGCCACGCCGCACTGCCGCGTATGTGGTTCCAGGGCAGCTTTGAAGGGTGTATGGGAATGTGCTAGTCGGTCCCAGATAGAGGTAAACCCTCCCAGGAGGAGAGGCTGAAACCCGGGATGGAGCGGGGAAGGCAGCCGGTTACAACTTCCAGTTACAGCGCCCTGCCAACTTGTCACAGTTATGTCTCTTGGGTCTCTCAGCTCCCAAAGCAGACACGTATCCTCCTCCATGGCACACATACAATGCCCTAATAGCTCGGTGTCATTCGTTACCATGGACTGACCAAGTGTCCGTGTATGCGGGGCGTTCCATGAAGCCTTGCATCTCAACATCTACGGCTCCAGGCACAACACCACAGACACGGCACACACGTACCTCCCGTGTGCGGCCCCTGCGCCTATCCCCCTCTCAAAGTTGCAGCAACCTTGACGGAAGCGCACCAAGTCATTGTGTACGTCTGCAGTGTGAGCGCGTGCGTGCAAAGCTTGCTTGCGTGAGTGCAGCCCGATGAGTACCGTACCACTTTCAGCCCCAAAAGAAAGCCGACACCGCTGTCCCTCTCCGGACCCACACTCCAGGGCCACAGCTGTAACAACACTCGCACGCTCCGGCCACGCACAATGCACGGGCCAACCTGCTGGTGCGCGTGGCCGGGCGACCCTGGTCCCCCCCTTGCCTGTGCTCCGCTAGTTTGGCTTGTTTTGGTTTAGTTCGGGCTGGTATTTACACCCCCAGAGACACACACCCCGACACAAACGCACGCACACACTCACACCCCCACACACCCCCACACACACCTCCACACACACCTCCACACACACCTCCACACACACCTCCACACACACCCCCACACACACCTCCACACACACCTCCACACACACCTCCACACACACCTCCACACACACACGCACACCCTTCGGCTGGCTCCTGCAATCCACGGCACTCACGCCCCAGCCCAAGTGTTCTCGTGTTGTGCACGGCCTTAGTGCGCTGGCGGCTTCCAGCCTCCCGGCGGCAGCGTCACAACGTCACTCCGCCCACCGTGCAGCTTCATGAACGCGTCTACCCCGCCCGTCAGAACGCTGACCCGCGGCAGCGGCGCAACGCCTAACGCCTCCAGCCGAGCCTGCAGCGCCGCAGCAGCCGTAGGGCCACGCTTGCCGGGGGCGCACAGCAGGCAGTGCACCACCACCTACATGGCATTCCAATTGAGGGAGGAGCGGCGCAATGTTGGCAATGTTCGTTACGGTACGAAGAACGAGTAAAAGACGGATTGATTCACGCGGGTTTTCGCGGGCCAAATCCGCTGGTAAGGGCGCCAAGTTGGGGTGCGGCATAAGGCTTGCAGGCTGCAGCTCATTCGTGGGTTGTTTTAAAAAGTCGCCAGATGAAGGACCTGCTTGGCCGTTGGCGGCAGAGGGTTCTAAGCATACTGCAGGAGGGGGTAGCAGCACTTGGCCCGGGGCCTCCTTGCAGCTGCCTACCTCTTTGTAGTGCCGAATCCGCTCTTGAATGGCTGTGTCAACAGGACCAGTGTCGGGCTGCTTGAAGAGGGGAGTGGGCAGGTTCAATGAGCCCTTGATGACGCCTGCGGGAAGTTCCTGTTCGACGTGGGTGGACCGCAGTTGCCGCGCAAGGGTGTTGCGACATTGTCAAGGCCGTGCTTGGTGGCATTGCTCCCGTGGATTGATGCACATCTGATACGAGCAGACAGCAACCATGGCTCATTTTACAGGGCTGTCGCGCTCACCTCGGCCGACCGCACGTCAAGCACGAGCACCGATTCCTTGCCATCCAGCTTTTTCAGGAGTTCGTCGCTGCTTATTTCCGGCAGAGTCGTTGGACTGCCAGTCGCCAACAGCCGGAGGCTGAGCAAAACGGTGCTTGCACGCGAATGGCAAAGTGGCCTCGCCGGGACGAGAAGTGCTTGCATGTTGTCCGTGTAGTACTTTGCTTGGTCAAAGGTAATATAAGTGAAAGATAGCGAGTTTGTCTCTTATGGAAAAGCGCTGTCTGACCGCCAGGCCATGCAGGCCGTGCCAACCGCCCGCTCACTCCTTGGGGCTCCTTGGCCCGTCTGGGCCCGGTGCACCAGAGCTATTCCTCGTGCAAGCTACACATCCCCAGTGGTCCCCAACTGCTTGAAACGTTTCGCCATGTGGCTTTCTGTACTGGTTGGTGATGGCGTGAGCGCGTGTTGTGTCAAAGTCAAGGCCAAGGTTACCTTGTTTGTATCTGCCGTTGACTCTGACATCAAGCGGCCTGACCCATCCCTACTGCCAGCTAAGGAGGCTTTGTGGCATGTGGCTGCCAATTCGTGCTGGGCGTTCCCCATGCATGCGTGTGCGCATCTGTCAGGGCGGGCGGTGCCTCCGTGTCGTGCGGGTGGAGTGGATAAGGGGGACCGGGGACAGCAGGGGTGGTCCTACTACACTACGTGTCTTTAGCCGACTGTCCTACTACACTACGTGACGCCTCCCCGGCACACTACTGGCGTATGGCCGCAGATCTCCCGGACTTACATGGAGGTTGATGACGGCCGCAACAAATAATCACAAGGGCCGCGTCCGTCCGATTTCTCTCTCTCTCTCGCACAGCAAGGTCTCCTTCCAGCCTGGACCAAGCCCGGACCGCGCACCTCATTCTCTCATCGCCTCGCACTCAAAACCTCCATTGCTCAAAACTGTTGCAGGTACGCGCGGCGCATGTGTCTCGTCGTCACACGGCAGCAAAGCAGGAAGCAACTGCTGCGCGGCAGGGGACCCCAAACACTCAAAACGCCGCAACGACTCAACCGCGTCGAATGCTGCGGCGTTCACAACTTGCGGCGTCGCCCTACACGCATCAAAACTGCAAGTGGTCATAGGCGCGCACTGCAGCATGCGCAAGCCCGCACATCTCTCTACGGTATGTGTTGAAGCAGGGCCGTTGCAGCCCCTCCAATATCACTCAGTCGCAATGCCTGTCGCAGCCGCGTGAAAAATTGCATGCCCTGCGCCGCGTGCTGCATAGTTGACCTCACCGGCGTCCGCTACTAATCTTTACTCACTCGCATCCACATTAGAACAACTCGCGCTCCCCAACTCTTGTGAAACTGAGAGCGCCTGGACCTGGTATTGTTGATAAAAAAAGGCGATTGCAACTCCCAGGACCGTACTCCCCACGAAAAATGTATAAACTCAGCGCATGCGTCGCTGCGCAAGCGACACCAGCGCCACACGCGCCGCATATCCACACAAATGACTAGCCAAAGCGGCCAAACTCGGCTTCACCCGGCGCCGCCACAACGCAATCACGCGCCAATTACCGTACCCTCACCCCAGCTGCACCTGCCGTGCCCCGCAATCCTATCCTACGGTAGGTCAGAACTTAATGTCGGGACGCTGACCGAGGGCCAGCGTCCGAAGCCAATGCGCGAGGCAGAGCCCTCGCAAGTCGCAAGCCCCAGCACCTTCGGCCTTAGTCGCTGGTGCTGGCGGTGCCCTCCGGGGCCACCGACACCTTCACTTGGAGCTTGCTGTCCTGGACCGATGCAGACGAAGGGGCCGCCGCGGGCGCGGGGGCCGGCGCGGGGGCCGGTGCGGGGGCAGGGGCAGACGAGGCAGCAGGCGCCGGGGCCGCAGCCTTGGGAGCGGGCGCAGGCGCGGGGGCGGCGGCCGGCTTGGGGGCTGGCTCCGCCTTCGCCGGCGCGGGGGCAGCCGCAGGCGATTTTTCCTTGGCGGCGGCCGGGGCGGCGCTGGCGGTCGTGTCGCTTGCGGCAACCGGGGCCTTGGGAGCAGCCGCCGGCGCAGGCGGCGCAGGCGCGGCCGGCGCAGGCGCGGCCGGCGCAGGCGCCGGTGCGGGAGGCGCCGCTGGCGTGGCGCCGGCCGCGGCCATCGCCGCAGCCAGGGCGTCAAAAGACACCTCCTTGGCCGGGGCCGGGGCAATCATAGGCGCCGCGGGCTTGGGCGCCGCGGGCTTGGGCGCCGCCAGGGCCGGCGCAGCGGCGGCGGAGGCGGCGGAGGCAGCGCCGCCAGCGATGGCGGCGGGCGCCGCGGCGCGGCTGGCGGCGGCGCTGCTGGCGCTGCTCGCGGCCGCGGCGGCGGCGGCGGAGGCGGCGGCGGAGGCGGCGGCTAGGCCGGCCTGCACGTCATCCAGGAACTCCTGCAGGGGGGGGGGTTTGCAGGGATGTTTGGAAAAGCGGTACAGGATGCACTGAAGACTGCGGACGGGGGGGGGGTAGCACACGCATGCACAGGGCACACACGGCGTCACTCCACGTCCCTGTCTTCTGCACACATCGGTTATCCCATAACTCGTGGAGCAAAAACTGCTTGCGGCATGATCCTGCGATTCCCTAGCTCACAGGCATGTCCTACAATGCTGTGGCGAGACCTCGCTCTTTCGCTTCCCCCTGGGCTGCTTTCCGGCCTTGTATGTTGTTCGGGGTTGGCAATATATTCATTAAATCCACTTCATCTCCATCGCTAAAACCTAACACTTACCTGCGGCGAGTTGTACTTGGAGAGGCGGGCGTAGATCGTAGCCATGATGCCCCACACCGCCACATAGCTGTGTGAGGTGGCAGGGGCGAGGGAGGGAGGGCGGGAGCGAGGGAGGAATGAGAGGGCTGTGTGAGGCGGCAGGGGCGAGACCAGCAAGCCGTGAGGGGCCAGCCACGACAAGTTAGGTGTAGGACCGGGGGCTGGGCGTGGGGACTGCAGGCGGTACTCGGTCTCCTCCCACAGTCCCAGACACGACACACGCCGAAGGCAGCGGAGGCGGCAAATCGCGCCGCGCCGGCCAGGTGCCTGCCTGCCCCCACACTGTGGCGCTTCCTTTCCAGATTGCTGCCGCAGCCCTCCCGCCCTGCTCTTGCCCTGCCGCCTTGCCCCTGCTCCCCACAGCCAGACTACGCCCCTAAACACGACCAGTGTGTGAGCACCAGATGACCGCGGCCCTTCTGCCGTTCCCTCGCCTCTCTTGCCTGCCGCTCCCTCGCCTTTCCTTCCTCTCGCCAAGAGCAATCCCGCCCGCCAGCCTGCATCCCTGACCCCCAACGAGGCCTTGCGCCCCGACACCCCCCGCCCCGTCTGCAGCCCCGCCCGCGACTGCTGCTTTCTTTGCCATTCCCTTGCCTCGCTCGCCCGGGCTGCCTCCATTGAAAGCCAGCACTAACCCGCTGTGGTCCATTCACTCCGACGCCATGGACGGCCAACCCCCTTCCAACACCGACTTGCCGCCGACGGACATTTAACCCCCTTCCAACACCGACTTCCCGCCCACAGCCTGCCCCGCCTGCCCGCCCCGGTAACAACCCACCTGCTATACGGTACTACTGTTCCTGGCTACGCCTCCACTTTTTATTCATGAGTGTAAACCCCCCGAGTGTAAACCCCCTGAGTGTAGACCCCCTGTCCCCTCTCCCCTCGCGCTCACCGCAGGGTGGTGTGGTAGTTGGCTGCCGCGTAGATGGCCAGGCTGGAGGTGGCCAGTGCGGTGGTGAGGAAGGCCGGGTCCTTCAGCTTGGGCGTCACCTCGGCTGTGCAGGAGCAGGGGCAGAGCAGCGGGGGCCGCAGGGGGCGCGGCGGGGAATTATACTGCTGGTATCGGTACTCGGAAGCAAGAACGCCCTGCCCTGCCCTGCACTGTCCTCGCCCCCGGCCCCGCCCCCGCCCCCGGCCCCGGCCCCGCCCTTGCGTGCCACACGGCAGCATGGCTTCTCCCCCTCCCCCTTCCCAACCCCTGGCCCGCGCGCCTCTCACCCGCCACCTCCGCCACCTCGTCCGCGAACACCGCCAGCGCCGAGGCGTCGTACTCGGTCCGGCCCGACACCACACCCAGGCCCGCAGCCTGCCAGGCCTGTGAGTGCCGGGGTAGAGGCAAGGAGGACGGGGCCAAGCGAGGCAGACAGAGGAGGACGTTCGGTGTGAGCGCAGGGGGGGGTTGCAATAATGTTTGGAAAAGGATGCACTGAAAACTGCAAACGAAGTTGTTACTAAGTGAGCGGCCGTCCAGGCGTGAGCCCATGGGAGCTGGGATGCACAGCGGTGGCGGCAGCTGGGCAACCGAACCCAGATGCCTGACTGGGCCCTTGCCTTGCGCCTGCTCCTGCTCCTGACTTCAACCAGGCGCGCACACGCCCTCCTGCGTCACAAGCCCCCACCTTTACCGGCCCCTTCCCCTTTATCGCCCATTCCCCGCCCCAACGCCTCCTTCCCCGCCCCGCCCTCCTCCACCTGCCCCCTCTTCAGTAGCTTCCTGCCCTCACCCACACCCACCCACACCCCTCCACACCCACCCACACCCCTCCACAGCGCTCCTCGGCCCCTCTTCCGCACCTGGAAGCCGCCTCCCATGACGTACACGCGCAGCACGCCCGCCTGCCGCACCGCACGAGCCAGATCGCGGGCCGCCACGTCATCCTGTGCGCGGGAGGGCGGCCGTCCATGAAGGACGCAGTTATAAGACGGAGTGATAAGACGGAGTGATAAGATGGATGGGGTGATCAAAACGGGGTGATCAAACGAAAGACGGAATGATCAAGCGAAAGACGGAGTGATCAAACCCCACACGTACAAAGCGCCGATGTCCAGTAAAGGAGGGGGGGCCGCGGCGTGGGGCAGCGGCTGACAGCGACAGGAAGCAATGCCAAAGCTCCCGCCACTGCGCGTCCGCTCGCCTCCAGCCGTCCAAGCCCTCGTTCCACGGTGTGTGCTATCTGCCGCGTGCCTTTGCTCGTGCTGCGTATATATGCTGTCGGTCCCTGCCCCCCCCCTCTTTCCCCCTTTTCTTCCTCTATCCCCCCTCTCCTCTTTCCCCCCTCTCTCCCCTTCTCCTCTCCTCTCCCCCTCTCCTCTTCCCCTCCCGCACGCCCCCCGCACACACCTTGTCGTTCATGATGACCACCTTGGTGAGCGGCGTGGAGACACGCGTCAGGTTGGCGATCAGGAGCGCCGCCGTCAGCACACCCAGCTGCTTGTCGCTGGCGCGCTGGGGGTTGGGGGGTTACATTCACGATTGATTAAGAAGCGAAGGGAAGGTTACATTCATGATTAGTTGAGTGAAGGGGGGATGGGGGCAGGGGGAAGACGAAGTCGTAGTGAGGGAAGAGAAGTGGAACACCAGGTACCAGAGGCAGAGGGGGGGGGGGTTACATTCATGATTAGTTAGGAAGTGGTAGCCGGTAGACCAGGGGGGGATATAGGCAGACCAGGGGAGGGGTTTGTTGGGGTTTCTCACGCGCCCCATGACGCACGCCCCGTCCCAGCTTCCCTCCTGCTCCACTCTGTGTGGGCTGCCTTCGAACCCTGGCCTGGGCCTCGGCTGCCTTGGGCTCGGCATTGGCCGTCCGCCGCCACACCCTGCAGGCCCCCCCTCCGCTTCCCTTAACTCCCAACCTCTCGCCAACACGCAAAGCACGAGCGGCGCTGGCGCCCACCTCCTTGGCCCACTTGGGCGAGAAGGTGACCGAGTCGGCGGGCAGCGCGGCGGCCCGGTAGCGCGAGCTCTTGCGCAGATCCAGGATGCCCGACTCCTGCGGGAGCATGTGAGGGCGTGCGTGGGCGTGTGTATGTGTGTGTGTGGGGGGGGGGCGTGTGTGTACAGGTGTGTGTGTGTGCGTTAGGAATGCACAAGGGGACAGGGTCGACAGAGTGTGTGGCTGACGAGGTTTGCAGTCTTCAGTGCATCCTGTACCGCTTTTCCACCAGCTCTGCAACCCCGGCCCCGGGCCCCTGCACAGGCCCCGGCTTGAGACAAACCCCGCGCGCTCCCGCCGCTCCCCCTCTCCTTCCTCCCCGTCTCAGTCCCCTCCCCCTTCCCCACGCGTCTACTATGCTATTGTACCTGCCAACGCCTTCACTCCTTAATTAATCATGAATGTAACCCCCTCCTCCCCCTTCTCTCCCCCCCCTCCCCCTCCTCACCGCCCGCTGCGCCTCGCTGCGCACGTCCACCACCAGCGCGTCCTCCCGCGCCAGCAGCTCCTTCACGGCGGCGGGCGCCAAGTCGCCGCTGTAGCCGCCGTACCTGCAGCAGCGGCAGCAGCAGCAGCAGGGGGGCCAGGAGGGGGAGTAGCGGGTTGTCGTACATGCAAGGAGGAACCATCTCCCCATCTCCTCTCAGTCGGCTTGGAGAGTAAACCCCGCCTCCCCTTCCCAGCCCCCCTCCTCCTCCACCCCCTCCTGCCCTCCCCTCCTCCTCCTCCCCTGCTTGTCCTGCCCTCCCCTCCTGCCCTCCCCTCTTCTGGGTCTTGGCTCAGTTGACAAACCCAACCTCCCCTTCCCTGCCCTCTCCTCCTGTGTGGAACGCGCTCACCTAACACTAGGGCTTGTCAGCCCTAGACATCAGTGGCTTCGCCACTACCAAGTGTAATTACTCTCCTCGTCCTCCTCCCCGCCTCGCCCTCTCCGTCCCCCTCCCTCCTCCTCCTCCTCCTCCTCCTCCTCCTCCT
>NC_057008.1:846727-893815 GCF_000002595.2 Chlamydomonas reinhardtii | reverse complement strand
CCTCCTCCTCCTCCTCCTCCTCCCCCCTCCCCCTCCTTGTCCCTGCCCCTGCCCCCCCCCGCCCTGCCCACCTGTCCAGGTAGGCCTTGGCGCCCAGCGGCACCCCCACCAGGCCCGCCAGCACCAGGCTGGAGGCGGGGTTGGCAGCGAAGGCGCCCACCACCTCGCCCAGGTCGCGGGCCAGCACCTGACAAGCAGGCGAAATCAGAATTGTAAGAAACAGAATTATGACTAGGACTAGAGATAGGATCAGAGTTTAAGGCGGCGAAATACCGGGCACACCTTCTGAGTTCACCCCTGCGGTGCCTTGGTCAATCCCCCCCCCCCTGCTTGACCCTTCCCTCCTCTTGGTCTCCTCCTCGTCTCCTCCTTCCCTCCTTCCCTCCTGGCCTCCAGTCCCCCTCACCTGCGCCGGCGCGGGCAGGGCTCCGTACACGGCCGCTGTGGCTGAGCCCACGGCCGCACTCACGCCCTCCAGGCTGGCACCCACGGCGGCGGAAGCCTTGTCCGCCACCTGGCAGCGACATCAAGCAGGCAGGCAGGCAGGCAGGCAGGCAGGCAGGCAGGCAGGCAGGCAGGCAGGCAGGCAGGCAGGCAGGCAGGCAGGCAGGCAGGCAGGCAGGCAGGCAGGCACGAAGTTCACCAGCATGACAGGTGGGAAAAAGCTGCATGGATGGGCGGGTGCGCTGCCGCCGCCACGGCCTCACCATCCGCCTCGCATTAGCCACCTCGCCTTTCTCACCCCTGCCCCCTGTTAGTTGGATGTGGGCTTCGGTCCCGACCACCCGAAGCCCCCCTGCTCTGTTGCATTGGGTTAGGTTTAGTTTGGGCTGGTATCTACGACCCCTCCCCCCGCTACTGTACCTGCCTACGCCTTCACTTCTTAATTATCCATGAATGTAACCCCCGCTTCAGTGATCCAGCTATCACCCCACCTGCCGCACGCCCGCCAGCTCGCGGTCCGCCTCCGCCAGCAGCCCGCCGGTGGCGGCGTCCACGGCGGCGGCGCCAGCCGCCAGCGCGCCGCCGACGGCGGCGCTGGTGCTGCTGACGGCGCCGCCAACGGTGGCGCTGACGGAGGACACCGCGCCGCCGACGGAGGCGCTGACGGTGTTGAAGACGCCGCTGACGGCGGCGTTGGCCTCCGCCGCCGCCGCGGCGGCGGCGGCGCTGACGTCAGCAGCGGCGCCGCCGGCGGCGCCGCCGACGTCGGGCAGCTCCGGCAGATCCAGATCCAGCTTGAAGCTGGGGATCTCGACCTTGGGTAGCGTCACGCCGGCGCCGGCCCCCTCGGATCCGGACCCGGATCCGGCGGACTCGGGCAGGGAGATCTTGGGAACCTGGATTTTGACGCTGGAAAGATCGGGCGCGCTGAATTTGGGCAGCTGCACGCCGCTGAAGTCGGGCATGGAGAAGGAGGGCGCCTCGAAGGAAGGAGCGGAACTGCCAGGCTTGACCTGTGCGTGTAAAGGGAGGGGAAGAACGGGCATGGATGGTGAGCGGTGACTTGCCCGTCTAGCTAATGAGAGAATGTCCTTGTTCGCGTTTGTGAGGCGCTGTGACGCCGTCGGTCCGCAACGCACTCGCCCTGAACCCGCCAGCTGCTACTGCTGCTTCCCCATACTGCGCCCCAGCCACAGCGCACGCTATTTGCGCGCGCACGGCGTTGACCTCCCTTCTTCCCCTTGTACCTTGGCTACATCGGCTACTGCCCAGCTACTGCCCAGCAACTGCCCAGCTACTGCCGCCCGCGTGTTTCTGTCCCTTAGTCAGACGTCCACCAGCTACAGTACGGCCCCATGACAGCCTAACTGCAGCCCAGCTACTGCCGCCAGCATGGCAGGCACCCTCCAGCTACAGCCCGGTGCTACAGCCCTCTGGCTACAGCCCACAGCCTCAGCCGCACCTTGGCTGCCTTGCTGGTCATCTCCAGGTAGCGCTGCGCCGCCAGGCTGGAGGCGGCGGCGGCGGCGTCCGACACAGCCGACGACACCGCGTCGGCGGCCGCCTCCGGCGCCGCCGCCTCCGTCACTGCGCTGACGGCGGAGGCGGCGGAGGCGGCGGCGGTGGCGGCGGTGTCCACGACCGCGTCGGCGGCGCCGCTGGCGACGTCGGAGACGGCGTCCACGGCATCGGATGCGGCGTCGGCGACGGCGGCGGCGGCGTCGGTGGCGGCGTCGGTCACCTTCTCCGCCGCCTCGCTGACGGCGGCCATGGCGGCGGCGAAGGGGTTAGCGATGGCGGGAGCTGCGGAGCAGGGGGCAGGCCGGGGCAGGGTTGCAGGCATGGGTGGTTCGGTGCCGGCGGTGGTGAGCACATGGCACGGCGAGGCACGGGCTTGAATGTCACCTCTCGACCCATGACTCCTGGGGAGCGGGAGCGGGTGCGGAGCGTCCAGGGCACGAGGGGCCACCCCACCAAGCCGCCCGCCTCTCCTGCTGGGTCTGCGTCCGTTTCCCGCGGCGCATTCGGCCCCCCCCAGCTCTAGTTTCTGTTCAAGGTCTTGGAACCTTTGGACTCAGGAAACGCTGTCCTCCCGTCCCCTCCAGCCCTGAATGAGTCCTCAGGTACCCCTGCCGGCCTGCCCTTCACCACCACGCCACACGTGCAACGTCGTGCACGCGGCCGGTCCCACACCCTTTACCACATTGGCGCTAACGCGTCGCTTGCCTCCCACATTCCACGTTCCACATGTTCGTCCCGCTGCCGACCTGGCGCCGGTGCTGCTCTGACACCCCGCAGGTGATTATTGTAGAGCGTTGAGCTCTGTTTGCTCTTAGCGGGTTGGGTTTACCGCGCGCCGCGAGCTTGGGTGCCACTCGATGGTAAGCGAGTCGCTAGCCTACTGTCTACGGTCTACACCGCCTAGAAGACCAAGGCTCCAGGGCGTCCTAGACAAAGGTTAAGATCACAATTCCCTCGCGCTCTACGGGCTGGCTGGGTCTCGGGTTTAGTTGGGTTTGGAACACACGACCCCACACCACACACACCACAACAGACACCAACCCCGGCACCAAGACCAGGACACGCGGCACCCGCCAGCACGCACCCGCATCGGCGGCGGCGCTGGCCGGCGCGGCAGTCACGACATCCGCCACGGCCGGCGCGGGCGCCTCCACGACGGCGGCGGGCGGCGGCGGCGGCGGCGCGGCGGGCGGGTCCTCAATAATCCGGTACCGCGCGGCAGCCACCGTGGCGCCTGCGCATGTAACAGGAAAGCGGGCGTCGGTGTGGGTGAGCCGCAGGTGGTTTGAGACGAGGTGATGGGATCCGGGGACGTGTGTGGGAAGTTGGGCGCGGTGCAAGGAGGGATGGCGCAGCGGCTGGCGGGTGCGGCGGTCAGGCGTTGTGCGTGTCAGCACACAGGCAGCAGCAAAAGGCCGGGCGCTGCAGGCCCCTGGGCTGACGTTACTGGAGGGCCGTTGCGCCGGTGTTGAGTTGCGCTGTTTTGGGTTGGCTGCCTGTTGCAGGGCTAGCTTGGACGCTGCACAGCCCTGCCAACGCGGCACGCCCGCGCGGAAGCCAGACGCGGTGTGTGGTCTGCGCCAGCCGTGCTTGCCAGCTGAACGCACGCAACACCCATCGCCGCAGCGGATTCCCCCCGTATGATGCGGATCGTGGGAGATTGTGTCTGGCGGTATACAGCGGCCGGGCAGGGCGCGCACGGCGACGACCCGGCGGGCTGTCGATTGCGACAAGACAAAACGCATTCTGCTGGGACCTCTGCGGTTCCCACTACGCCGCTCCCAGCTGGACGTCATGCATTCTGATGTGAGTTTGTATAATTCTGCTGGTAAACAGGGCTGGCACAGGTGCTTGCCGGCTCGTTCTCAGCCTCGGCAAGTGCAGAGCGCCCGAAACTTACCGCGCGGCAGGTTCAGGACTGGCTTTCCGGAGCGCGCATGCTGAGCCTGCGCAATGTATACACATCCATCAGCTCCCTAGCACTGCTGGGTCCCAACTGCGCGGCTCTGCACGCTTGCACATGGTCGACGAACACCAACCATCCGTCGTTCCCTCAGCCAACTCACCTGCTTAGCAGGCGCTCGAAGCCCTTGACGGGCAGGCTGGAGCGATAGCGGCATTGTCCGCCAGGTTCCTCTGGAAGGATAGTGCAAACTGCCTGTGCTGACCCTATCGCAGCTTCCAAACTATATATTTTCTTATTGTTTCGTCTTGAGAGCAGCAGAAGTTCCAAACGCGAGGCCTGCAAGCGACTCGTCGCTCTTCCCGGCGTTGAAGCCTTGCGCGCGGCCCTAAGTACAAGTGGGTGTCGCTGGCACAGCGGTCAGATTAGTAACGGCGATGAGGAGCTCGAGCGGCGACGACTCGCTGCATTGCGCATGGAATGAAGTGCTTTTCTCCCTGTCAGAAGCAGCTTCGAGATAAACCGATTAAATTTCGCATACACAGCCCGTCCAATTAGGAACAATTCCAGCGTGGGGAGAGCCACCGCTCGGCGTGCATAAGCCCAGTTTGAACTCGGGTTTCTGCTGCGGTGACCGCTTTTTATACTCCCTTTCTGGATGGATATGTCGATATGTCCCTATGTTTAATTGTACAATTAATAAGAGGACGAGGGAGCTCGGCTGCTGAAAAGGGACTCCCGATGGCAACGAATGCCGCCAAGCGCGGACAGGAGACGGCTACGCCTGCCTCAGCTGCCAGGTATGTCAGCAGGGGACGCAGGGCTTTCGGCCGGGCGCTCTGGGGCGCCATTTCCTGCCGTCTTATGTTCTGACTAGGCGTCCCGGCCGCGACCTCTTTCCTCAGGCCACGCCATCGCTCGCGAGCTGATGACAAGGAAAATGCTGCATTGCAAGACGGCGCTCCAGAGGACCCCAGGTGAGCTGCGAACGTTTCGTCGGCACCAACTGCCCGTGGTTATTTTCCGGCTCGGAGCTTCACGATAACCGCCCCCAACAGGCTGGCAAGCATCAAGGCTCTACGGGATGAAGTAACTTGCGCGGTAAGTGTTTTGGGGGTGTTTGGGCAGGTTGGAAACGCGGCCGAGCTCCAGCGCGTTTGGCATTCGCGCGCCCTTCAGTCGTCCTCACGGGCCGTGTATCTCCCGCGCAGGTGTGCCTGGACATTTGCGTGCGGCCATGCACTACCAGCTGCGGTGAGCATGCTCTGGCGGGTCGTGTCGCGGATGGGTGAAAAGGCGCGTTTGGCTCTCCGATCGACCGCAACAACGCTGCTCTCGTGGTGCTGCTCGGACCTGCGACATGACAGTTGTCCATAACACACGCAGGCCACAACTTTTGTCGGGCCTGCCTGCGGCGGTGTCTCGAGCTGAACCAGCCGTGCCCAAAGTGTCGGACGCGCCTGCCGCCCGGCTTCTCGCTGGCCATCAACACCACCCTCTACAACATGATCCAGCAGCTATTCCCCGCGGAAGCAAACGCCAAGCCCCTAACGCCGCCGCCTCAGCAGGCGGCCAGCGCCGGGGGGCCGAGACCGGCTCAGGTGCCGCAGCTGCATGCGCACCGTAACCCGGCCGCACCTTTTAGGCCCCCCAGGTACGCCACGCCACCTGGCGTCGGCAGCTGCATGCGGCTGCACGGGTGACCACTTTGGAATGTCTGTAATACACATTACCGCACAACCCACATGCTATTACGCGCAAAAAGCCTTCCAAACTTCGCTTTTGCAGCGGCCCAGAGTCCCGAGCAGCCGCACCTAACCTGTTCACCTGATTGCCGCCTTCCGCAGGTTCGCGGCAGCAGCCGGCGGTGGCCCACAGCCCGTGTTCACCGGCCTGTCCTCATCCCGCGCCAATGTGGGTATGGCCTCAGCCATCGGCCGCAGCGTGTCGGGGCCGCGGCCACAGCGGCTGCCCATCACCAGCGCGGCCCCCACTGGCGCCGGCATGGGTTCGGAGGCCGCGGCCCCGGTCTCGGCTTCGGGCTCCTCCTCCCAAGCAGTTCCGCAAAGGGGCCTGGGCGGCATCATGGGGCTGGCAGAGCTCGGCATGCGGCCGGGCACGGGCGGGGCGGCGGCTGCAGGGCGAGGGGGCGGCCTGGCCGCGGCGGCCGCACGGCGGGAGCGCCGCAGGTCCAGGAGCGCGGAGCGTTGGGAGGGCGGCGAGCCGCTGACAGCGTCGGTGTCGGGGCCTCTGTCGTTCGTGCTGGTCGGCGGCGCGGATGCGGGGGCTGCAGGGCCCAGCGGCAGTCGCCCCGTGCGCAGCTCGGATGGCCGGCCCTCGGCATCGGGCCATGCGGGCCTCACAGCGCATGCGGCGGCAGCAGCCGGGGCAGGAGCGGCCGGCCTGCCAGCTTCGCGATCTGGGTCGGGCTCGCTGCTTGCGGGCGCAATGCAGGTGATTGCGGAGGCGGGCGGGCCGCGCGGCCGGCTGCATGCGGCGGCTGCTGAGCCCGCGACCAGCCTCAGTTTTAACCCCTTCATGCGCAGCCTGCGCCCCATACAGACCGGCCGGGCGACCGGAAGCGGCTCAGCTACAGCAGCAACCTTGGGAGCCACGCAGGCGGGAGGCCCGTCGCAGGGCGCTGCGCCTGTTGCCGCCGGGCCAGGTGCGCCGCTCGCGTCGCACATGACTGCGTCGCAGCGCGCGCTGCTGCAGGCGCGCAGCCACCTGCCCCGCCCCCATCACGTGACAGGCGCCCCCAGCACCAGCCGCGGCGCCAGCGGGGCCAGCGCTAGGAGCAGCGACAGCAGTGAGAGCGGCGGCAGCAGCAGCAGCGGCCGTAGCAGCAGCGTGTTTGGCTCGGGGTCGGGCGAGGGGCCGCTGCTAAGCGTGGGCGGCGGCGCTGGCGGCGATAGCTGCAGCAGTGGCGGCGGCGGCCCGGGCGCCTTTGATGACGTGTCCATGCTAGAGCTGGAGGCGGTGCCGCCGCTGCCGCTGCAGGGACTGCGCGGCCTCCAAATCTCGGGCGGCCCCGCCTTTGCGCGCTCCGCTGGCAGCGCGGCCGGCGTTGCGGGCGCGCCTGCTGGCCGGCCGCCGGCGCACGTCGGGCCGGCACAGCTCCGAACGGCGTCGGGGCATTCCTCCGGCGGAGGCGCTGGAGGCGCTGCGGTGGCGGCGGGGGCGGCGCGCCGGCCGCCGGCGGTGGACACTGCGGAGGACCAGGCAGCCGCGGGGGCGCCGGGAGTGGGTGTTGGAGGCCGGGGCATACGCCGCAGCGACAGTGACGTGTCGGGCGCCGCGTCGCGTGACCAGGGCTCCAGGTGCGTGCGCGCATATGTCGTATGTTCTTTTGAGGGAACCGAAACTTGTCTGCTTACACACCGAGTGTTATTTGCTTGTGGGGATGCTGTGCCTAGTTGGGTGCGTGACTCCTGCCCGCTGATCGCGCCTAAATTGGGCTCGTCGCTTCCATCGGCGCGCAGGCTCGCCTCCGTGCCCCTGGCCTCCGTGCCCGCGCACGGCACGGCCGGCGCCGCCGCCGCCGCCACACTGGCCGCCTATGCCTTGGACTCGGACAGCGACTCGGTCATCACGCTGGATGCGCTGGACGTGCTCACGCCGGCGCCGGCCGTGCCTGACGCGCTGCCGGGCTTGGCGCGCATGGACGTTGATGTGGATGTGGGCGGTGAGGAAATGGCGCTGTCGCCGTCCGCGTTCGCTACGCCGCAGCCGCAGCCGCGGGCGGCCCCCCAGCTTCGAGCCCTGGCCGGCCACGGTAGGTCAGGTTGGGTTAGGGATGCCGCAGGACAATTCACAGGCCAAGCGCAAGGGACCGTTCGTTTTGCAGCTTCTAGCTGCGCTGCGCCACGTACCGTATGCAACTTAAGTTCGTATCCCATTATGTCACCTTTTCCTCGTGCCTATTTCTGTTTACTATCCACTCCTGTTGCTCACTCCTGCAGGCGCGGCGGCGCCCTCGCCCAGCTGGGAGGAGCTGGACGCGCTCATGGCGCGCGGTCTGGCGCAGTCGCCGGCCTCGCCCGCCACCGCCATGGACATGACGCCGCCCGCCCTGCCGCGCCTGCGCCTGCCCTCGCGCGCCGGCGGCGCCGCCGCGTCCGCAGTGCCCGTCGGCCCGCCGGCAGCAGCAGCAGCTGAGGGCGGCATGCCGCGACTGTCGCTGCCGGCCGCCGCGCTGCGCGCGCCCCCGACGGTGCCAGCCGCGACTGCGGCAGCAGCACAGCCTCACGTGCACGTTCATCACGCCGCAGCGGAGAGCTCCGTGCAGCCACGGGCTGCCGCTGCACCTGCCGCCGCAGCGTTGGCAGCCGCACCAGCAGCGTCAGCAGCGGCGGCAGGCGGGCGGGAGGCGTTCGACTTCGACCCAGACCGGCCTGAGAACTACGATGACGTGGACAACCCCGCCGCCGTCGAGTCGTTCTTCAACTCGCCCTTCTTCGACCGCCGCATGCTGTGGGACGACCTGCGCGCCCGCGGCGAAGCCGCGGAGAGCGCGCGGGGCGCTGGCAGCGGCGGCGGCGCTCGGGGGCGGGCGGCGGGCTTGCTACACGACATGGGCGGGAGCGAGGGCGCTGCAGGCGCAGGTTGCGTTGGTGATCATGGTGATCTTTTTGATGCGGATGAGGAGGAGGATGGGCTGGACGGCGCAGGCAGCGAGGTGGCGGTGTCGCCCTCGTGGATGGTGCCGCACGGTGTCAGGAGCGGTGCCGGCGGCGCCGCCGCGGCCGGTGCTCTGGGCTCGGGCATCACCTTCCTCGCGTCGCAGCGGCCGGGGTCGGGGCAGCTGCAGCACTTCGATAGCGTGGCTATGCTGCTGATGGGCACGCCCGGGGGTGCAGGCGATGACGCGGCCCCCGCGGCCGCCGGCCGCGCGCCGCTGCGCATTGCCGTGCCTGGCCCCGGCGCCACCGGCGGCCCCGCGGCTGTGCGCGCGGCATCCGCTGCGCTGCCGGCGCCCGTGGCCATCTACAAAGGCGCCGCGGCCGCCGCGGCGCTCGCCGCCGGCGCCAGCCACGGTAACGACGACGCCGTGGTTCCCGCCACGCCGGACGACGACGACCACCGGCGCGAGTCGCTGTTTGCCCGCGGCTCCGAGGGCGCGAACTACGGTGCCATTGCGGCGGCGCCGGCCGCCGCCGCAGCGGCCGCGCTGCAGCCGGTGCCCACCGCGCCCGCCGAGTTCGTCCTGCCGGACACGCCGCCGCCGCCGGCGGCTGCGCAGCCGCAGGGCCAGGGCCAGGGCCAGGGGCAGGGACAGCAGCGGGAGGCAACGGCGCCGGCTGGCGAGCTGCACACAGGCGAGCGCGGCCGACCTATAGAGCTGTTGTCGTCAGATGACGAGGCGGGAGAGGGTGGAAGTCCGGCGTGTGCCGGTACTGCTGCGGCCGCTGCTGCGCCCGTGACTTCACCCGCCCGGGCGGCGGCGGCCCCGGCGCGTGCGGCCGCAGCGGCGGCGCGTCAGGCTATTGGACGGGTGGTGGCAGGACTGCGGCGGCCTCGGCGCAGCTGAGCGCTCCGAGCTGCGCGCGTGTCTCGCCTTCCACTTAGCACACCAGGTTCAGAAAGAGCGCATGCAACTGACGCACTGATACCACAACTTGGCGCCGTTCTAGTGACCAAGACGAGGTCTGAGGTCTGGCGGCGTAGAGATACCCAGCAATGACCTGACGCTGAACAATTCTTACCAAGAAACCCTGGTCTCCGGACCACCAGACTGACTTTCATAAACGCAATTTGCCTCGCTCGAATGCGCAAGGCCTGAACTATCTTTTATGAGAGATTGAGAGGTGATATGGGATCACAAGCAAGAAGGGGAATAACTTGACACGAAAAGGTCAATGGACGTTTGGCTTCAAACGCCACTGGCTTCGGCGCTAGAATGCCGTGCAAGGGCGTAGTCGTGGTTTATATTCAGGTTTTGCCTCGCGTGTGCATTCCACTCGCTTTGATTTCTGTGGCCGCGTGGTGACGGTCCGCCATCGTTTGTTTCGGTCGTTGTGATGAGTACCGTAGTAATGGTATAGCATCAGTACCCTTCAGGAGGCAGAATCGTTCAGAGAGTCGAGGGCGTGTGCATACGGTAGGAGAGCTTGAGGATGTCCTTGATGAGACGGGTTGGGCGTGAGCAATGTGATGCAAGGCTAGAATAATACTCACAAGGAGTACCGTATTCTTGCAGGGGATGGGAGATCTTGTTGGCCCGCCAAGGAGTAGGATAGGCCTGTGGCGGGCCACACACTAGTACCGTAGTGATTACGGTCGAGGCAGCTCGACAGGCACGCATGCGCACGCGCGCCGTAGGAGCAACCTTTGAAAGCAAGTCGGGGACTGGGGACTCGGGGCGCTGCAGGATTCATAACGGTTACCAGAGCACGGCAGCAGCTCTGGCACGGTACAAGACACCGCCGAGAAGCGGGCATGGTACAAGATAAGAATGAGGAGGATGTGTAAAAGACTGATTCAGGCAATCATACTGTATGGCCGGGAGGACTGGCTGATGGTTCTGTAGCTCCGCGCCTTCGAGTGAGAGCGACCGAAGCGGAACACAGCGGTCTATGCAAGCTTACATCTATGCAAGCCCCCTCACAAGCATCTGGGTGTTGTAAGCGGAGGGTCACAGGTCACGGACTCGCGGAGGCCACGGCCCCAGGCGCCTATCCAGTATCCGCGTTACTGAGGCGGGGGCTATCTAAGTCGTAAGCCAACTACTGCCAGCAGTGCCAGGACCGGGCGGGGGCGCTGGGAGGCAGGGCACACCGCACGTGCACGCTGGATGCCGGGGTGGGGCTCAAATGCCGCTTTCATCTGGGCGGGTTGGGAGACACTCACGCCTGGGGGAGGGGACATGGCGGCCAGGCGTGCAGTAGTGCAGTACGACCATACGACATTCGAAAGATGTCTTGTAACACGGCCTTTGGGTGTGCGACACTTTGGAGTTCCACGCGCCTCCCTCGGTGCCCCAGTCGCAACATCGCCCGCCAGGTCCCACAACTGAAATCATTCGCCGCCTTTTGTAGCGTTAACCTAAAATGCAGCTCGCACGCAATACACTCATTTACGTTGACAACTTCATCATCCTCAGCGAGCAGCCCCTCAGGTCCGTCCCGCTCGTCTGCAGCCATGCGCCTCACATGCCCCGGCCCTCACAGCTTGCTCTGCGCCGCGCCGCCGCCCGCCCCACCCGCCCCCGCCCCCGCCACCGCCCCCGACCCCGCCGGCGCCGCCTTCTGCGCCACCGCCGCCATGAGCACGCGGTGCACTTGGGCGTAGTGCGGCGAGGTGGCATCGCGCACGCGCTGCTGCCACGCAAGCACCTGCGCGGGGAGGGGGGCCACGTGGGGGCCACGGGGGGGGGGGGACGCAACACCCCACCAGCAGGTTGCGACATGTGTGTGCAGTGCGGAGGCCGGAAGCCAGCGGTGACCCATCCGCTGCCGCGCGCGCACACACATGCTAACACATGCACGCCAACGCATACATGAAAGCATCAGCACACATTGCGCGTTCACGGTTGTCGGCCCTCTCTCCCAACACATGCACACACGTTAATCATTCCGTGTGCTCGTTAACACACACACACACACACACACACACACACACACACACACACACACACACACACACACACACACACGCACGAACTCACAAAGACATACAGTCTTTGCGAGACTTTTTCCTTCTGTCTTTTTAACACAGACACGCAGTGGCGCACCCACCCACCTGCGGGTAGGGCGCCATCAGGGCCTCCATGTCCGTGCCGTGCTCAACCGCACGCAGCATGCGCAGCTGCTCCAGCTCGCAGCACGCCAGCAGGTCGGCCGCGCACGGCAGCTCGCCGGTCATGAAGCGCCTGCGTGTGCGCGTGTGTGCGTGGCAGAGGTAGGACGTGGAACGGGCTGTGTGTGTGTGTGTGTGTGTTAAAAAACGAAACGAAAGCCCGCCCAGACGACGCCGGAGTTACTTACGGATACCTACCAATTTACCGAGCGTCGCGTGGTTGTCGTCACCCAGGTAGTCATACTTACCCGCGATAAGCCTGTAACCCCACGGGCGACCATTCGGCCTGACCCCGCGATGCACCTGTATGCGTCCATGCTCCGCACCCTGGGCGCGCTAAACAACGTTTACCCAGCACGCCTAATTCCCGTATTCCCGCCCGCTGGTCGTAGTCGAGCTCACCTATAAGCATGGGAATGGAAAGGCATTGGGCGGCAGCACAGAAGTGTCACGGACATGTGAAATGGCAGCGGTGGAAGAGGGCGGCGTGCAGCAAGCAAGCTATCTAATGTCCTAACACGCATCCCAAAGCCCACCCACTAACTATGCCCGTGAAAGGGAAGGAGTCTGGGGCCGCGCGGCTGCAAATAGCGCCCGGCTGCATGGGGCGCATGGCGGGCGGCGGTTGTAGAGACGCTGGGTCGGGCTGACTCGGCTGGCAGGAAAGGGCGTGTGCCCGTGTGTGTGTGTGTGTGTGTGTGTGTGTGTGTGTGTGTGTGTGTGTGTGTGTTTTAAAGAGCACAAGGAAAACGTTGCGCAAAGACAGTGCGCAAAGACAGTGTATGCGACAATGTATGTGTGCGTGTGTGTGTGTGTGTGTGTGTGTGTGTGTGCGTGCGTGTGCGTGGGCGGTTGTTGAAAAAGGCAACAAGCCCGCCCAACATTCACAGGGGTTCGAGTCCATGTGGCCCCACTAACTGCTTGAAGTCCGGGGAGGTTTGAGAGTGTTTTACGGTGAGGCCGGCGATGAGGCGGGGCGGCGGAGACCCCTCACCTGACACCGCCGCCCAACCACACGTCTTGAAGCGCCGACAGGGCCAGCTGCAGGGAAAGACCGCGCGAGCGTGTGTTTTACGGTAGTGCACGACGGCATGATGAAGCAATGGTCCCCGTAGTCCCCACACACTTGTGTCACGAGAGGTCGAGGGCCATGTGCCAGCGCACACGCACGCGAGAGCTGCACTTCCACATCCGTTCACACACTGACTTCCCTAACAGCCCCCTAAGAGTACAGGCTCAAGAGCATCCAGGGAATCTGTCTGGGCTGAATCCGGGTCTCGGTTTCTCTGGGATTGGAAATAACTACCCCGCATCCACACACCCAAATGCCCACACACACATGCACAGTTCCACACCCACCTGCAGTGTCTTGAGTGCGTCCAACGCCACTCGCTCGTCACTGGGCACACCCAGCCGCTTGGCAATCACCTTGTGGAATGACAGCTTGGCGGCGCCGGCACGAATATTGCCTGAGGTGTGTATGTGTGTGTACGTGTGTGTGTATGCGTGTGTATCATAAGTACGGTGACACGGTTGCCTCCTCAAGTCGAGTGATTGAGTACTCGGGACAAACTGCGGCAGCGAGGCACACCAGGCTCAGCAGGGCCACCACGCTGCCGCCACTCCTGGCCAAAGCACCGTAGGGCCGAGCGGGTGATCCGCCCCTAGGCAAGCACTCGGCTGATGAGAAGAGAAAGGCAGAACACATCCACTACATGGAGACACACAGGTATGTGTACGTGTTGTGAGTCGTCACGGGCTGCGTCCCTAAGTTCCTGCTTCTTCCTGGTACTGTACCGCGAGCAACTACCCCAACACTAAGGCCCAAACTCCTCCGTACTCTGTGGGCTGGTCCTGGACCTTGGTGCCTTTAGGTTGGAATAAACTGCACCGCTCCCCACTCCGTGCGTGTCCCCACGCGGATGATGAAGATGGGAGTTTTCATCGGGCCCCGGCACATACCCCCCACGCCCCTCCCCCCCCCACACACACACGGACACTCTCCCAGCCGCTGCTGCTACTGCCGCGCCTCACCCTGGTACCAGTGCAGCGCCGCCTCCACCCGGGCCCGGTGCGCCAGGTCCGACCGCGGGAACCAGTGCTCCGCCACACGGCCCGGGAACCTGCGGCGAGGGCAGTGCGAGGGCGGGGGCGGTGCGGGGGCGGTGCGAGGGCGTGTGTGGGGGCGGTGTGGGGGCGTGTGGGGCGGTGTGGGGGCGGTGCGGGAGCGGTGCGGTGGGCGTGTGGGGGATCGTGTAGCTGTGAAAGGCCAACGGAGAAGACGCCGACACTGTGCATGCGTGGCGCAATTGCGCGCGCGCGCGTGTGTGAAAGAGAGCAAGGAAAACATTGCGCAAAGACAGCGCGCGTTTGTGTGTTTGTGTGTGTGTGTGTGTGTTCATGTGCGTTTGTGTGTGTGTGTGTGTATGTGTGTGTGTGTGTGTGTGTGTGTGTGTGTGTGTGTGTGTGTGTGTGTGTGTGTGTGTGTGTGTGTGTGTGTGTGCGTGTTTGTGTGCGTTTGTGCATGGCAAGCGCGCAGGGATGCCATACTTATCAACCCGCTTGCTTGCGCCTTGCGCCTCACATCTAGCGCACATCAACCCACCCTAATATCATCGCTTGCAACTGTCACCTCTGCCTGTGCTCCGCTAGTATTCACCGGGCTGGTATTTACTTCCCCCCTCAGCACTCCTTCCCCTTTCCTTCCGCAGGCCGCAGTCCGCACCTGTCAGCGAGGTAGCTCATGATGGCGGCGCTCTCGGGCAGGCGCAGGACGCAGCTGCCGCCAGCTCCGCCCGCGGCTGCGGCGGGTCCGGGTCCGGGCCCGGAGGAGCTGGAGGCAGCTGCGGCCGTGTCTTCCAGCAGCGGCACCTGAGGGCAGGCATCGGGCAAGTCGCGGGCGCAGCGCGGGGTCGCTAGGTGTGTACGCGTGATATCAACAAGCGCTGATGCGCCTGCGTGTGGCTAACCGTACTACAGTAGGCATGCGACGTCATGCTGGGACTTGCTGAGACGTGCTGTGACGCGCTGTGACTTGGGTGGACATATACAGGGGAGACCCACATGGTGCCGTACACATACCTTGCCCAGCGGGTTCAGCGCCAAGTAGGCAGGGGAGCGTGTCTCGCCCTTGTGTATGAAGATGGGTCGGACCTCCACTGGCAGGCCGTTTACCCTGGAAAATGGAGGATTTTTGGGGGCCGGGGAAGGCGGGGCCGGCGGAGGAGCGCAGGAGTATGTCGTATGAGGGTTTTGAGATGACGGAGCTGGGTACGGTACTGAGTGCGGCACTGGGTGGTACGTGAGGGAGGTGTGTGGTCGAGGGAGCAGCAGTGGATGCAAACACACAGGTGTGGCGCGTCGCTTTTAAGTGCAACATGCGTTGCAGTAGCCCCACCGGGGGAGCCGGCGCCGCAGTCCCGATGCCCACCATCCCCGACGTGCTGCGAAACTCGGCAGGACGGCGTGGAATGCACGTGTCGAAACCCTAGACGGCCCCTCGCCTCCCCATAACCTCGCGCCTTGCCTTACTGCGTTCCTCGTACCCAACATCCTCCAAAACCATGTGTGTTCCTTCAAACGCACCTGCTGAAGATAACGACACACCGAGAGGGCTGACTCATGAAATCGACGTAGAGCCGGACTTCTGCTGCACGCCCAGAGCCCCCGCCCGCTGCACCAGCTGCTCCCTCGCCCGGCATTGCGCGAGCACTTCGCTAATCAAAATAGCTAAGCCCGTGCGCGCGGTGGCACGTCAAAGGGAGCCTTCGGCCCAGAATTCACGAGACGCGCGCGCGGCGAAGCGCTCTGGTTGAGGAGTGGTAAGCTCGCTGCCCGGTATGAGCCTTTGTATGTTTGGTGCATTAATGCTTTGGTTTCGCTGCGTGGCGCGGCTGAACGTTGGATTGAAGCGTGCAGGGATGGACTTCGCGCTCGACTCTCCTTCTGCTCGCAGCTAGCTTTGTTTCGACGTTACTCGCACACTGCGCCATATACAAAGGCGTAGCCCTGTGATTTATCGCGCGAGAAGCAATCTAGGCGTAGCAGCTTTAAGAAAGGCCCAGAATGTCGGTGCCTGTGCCGCGCAGCTTCAGGCTGCTGGAGGAGCTGGATCGCGGCGAGAAGGGCTTTGGTGATGGAACTGTTTCCTACGGCATGGAGGACCCAGACGACATTCATATGCGCAACTGGACGGGGACAATTATTGGGCCCGCCAACACCGTCCACGACCAGCGCATTTACTCGCTCAAGATCCACTGCGACCTCAGCTACCCTGAGCAGGCCCCGAAGCTTTGGTTCAAGTCTCGTGTGAATATGGGCTGCGTCGATCAGCGGGACGGACGCATTGACCCCACCAAGTTCCCCATGCTGGGCAACTGGAAGCGTGAATATACGCTGGAGCAGCTGCTGACGGAGATCCGCCGGGACATGTCCTCGCCGCTGAACCGGAAGGCCCCGCAGCCGCCCGAAGGCACCATGTTCTGAGCTATTTCGTAGCTCCCTGGCGCGTCAGCGGCGGCTACATAGCATAACAGCTGGATAATCAGGTCGCAGACGGTGAGAGGGGCGTTGCCTGGGGCGGCCAAGCTCGCGGGGGTCACGAGGCCCAGGCTCGGGGCCACGGGCAGAGCACACGCGGCGTTGGAACGTCGGCAGCTTGGATAGGCTTTTGTGGGGGCCCGTATCTAGGTGGCCTCATCGCAATGAGTGTGTGAAGCATTAGAGGCGGGCAAATGCGAACGGACAGGGGGGCAGCGGGCAGCGCAAGGTGTGTACCGGAAGGCAAGCCGTAGGCAGGATTAGCTTGGAAGGCCAGTCAGTGACTCCTGGACCATTAGGCAACATATACACAACCACGATGACGATATGTTAGGGGGCTAACGCCTCGGACACACGTGACTGGACCCTGACTGATCTGACTGATGAGAGGACACACGCAAACCTGTCACTGTGGCATCAAGGTACTCTGTAACAGTATGAATGCCCTGCGTGCCTGTGCACTCGTCAGCGGGACGGGTGGAACCTGATTTGCGTAGGCAGAATGACCAGCAATGCGGTGCACCTCGGGGGCGGATGGAGGCTTTTGTGTGCAGCTGGTGGTGCGAGAGGCGGATGCCGGTGATGGCGGTTTGGTGTAGCCCGGGCGGTAGTGTGGTGGTGGCGCGATATTGCGCATGACCGGGTGAGAGGGCTGTCGTGTTCACAGGGGAAAGGACATGTGCTGTCTCGCAGTGCTGGTGGTGGCGAGCGCTGCGTGTGGGGGGACGGGCTCGAGGGTGGGCTACGTGGCGGAAGGTGTGTGAGATGCGATCTGGGCCGGGTGTTGGCATGAGTGGCGGTTGCGCCTGTTTGTGTGCCGCGTTTATGATGTTACTTGGCAGTGCGCGGCGCCAGGACTGCGGATGCTTGTGCGGGTGCGGGTGCTTGTGGCTGTGGCCGTGCGGGGTCGCGGTGGAGAAAGTACGGCAAGTGCGCGAGTAAGAGAGGGAGGCAGGTGTGTGTGTGTATGCTCTCAAGTCGGACTCTGGTGGAGTTTGGCTGCCAGGGGGTGAAGCGCGCGGATGCCTAGGCGATGGCGATAGGCAATGGCATCAGGCAGCAGGACGTGAAACAGCAAACCCCGTCAGGCGTCAGCAGAGGGTGGGCCGCGTGGGTGGATCGGGACCAGCAGCTGAACCCGCTGCAGGACAGCGGACAGACACGCAGCCTCTCCGACTAGGAACGCTGTGACATGCAGCAAGTCCTTGACCGCAAATGGGCCAAGCACGCCCGGGCCCTTTGTCGGGAACAGAGCCCACCGGCCTTCCTTGGAACGGTTATGGACAGGCTGCGTAAGCCGCAAGGCAGCGCCAGGCGCCAGTACAGGTGCGTGGGGCCTTGGCTGGGGCGCGCAGCCGGACCCGTCGCAGAGCAGCATAAAGCATCACCGGTAACGGCAGCCCTGAGCAGCCTCTCCATGATGGAGTGTAACAGTCAGGACTACGGCCGCTCGGCCGCCAACGGGTTACGAACTTGGCTGCAAGGCGTGGGCCGGGATTACAGCCATCACAACGGCAACTCGTCTCTCAACGGCTGCAAGGCGTGCAAGCGCTGCGTGGGCCGCAACAGGGGAGGCATGGACCGCACAGCGCACTGGCCTGCCGAGCGCCGACTGTGGCCCACCTAGTTGCTGTGGTCCGGTTCGGCATCTATGGGCGCCGCGGCAAAGCCTTTCTTGCCGCTCCCCGAAGATGCAAGCCCTGGCTTTCCCAGTTTCCCCATCGTGTATGGGTGGATGCAGAATGTCTTTTCCGCTGGTGCCGGGACTCCGCCCTGCTCCGTCTCCGCAGCCTCTAGTGCGCCGCTGGTCTTGCACTCGTGCCACGCCTCCCTCCTGCAGACCTGCTCACACAGTGCTCATGCGTGGGAAACCGGTGCGCTGCAGGCCATCCACCGTACGTCCCGGTTCGCCCTGTCCACGCCCCTTGTGTGACTATGAATACGTCCTTGGTCGTCACAGGCAGGCTGACCCAGTGACCCGCAGACCCGCTCTGACCAAAGCCGGGCAAAGCAACAGGTTTGCATTCTTGCAGCTGGTGATTTGATGTGGATCACCCCTGGATGACTGTGTCACAATGCCCATCCGGCCATGCCACATCACGTCATGACATCATTTCCTCAAGGCGCGACGGGGCGTCACACGGAAACCACACAGCCCTTTAGGCGTGTGTTGTCGCATGTTATGTCCCATCCCCATCGGCCCATCCTGCAGCTGCGCTCGAGTCACCGAGCAGCTTGGCCCCCGGCCCCTCGCCACAGGCGGGAAAGAAGGATGGCCCCTTGGCACTGCCTGGCGGCCGAACGGGCTGTCCCGCCGACGGCCCCACCACACCATCCGTATGCTGACTACCGGGACTGTACTGTACCATTCAGCCCTCCGGTTCCGATTGGAGCCCTGCTGGCTTCAAGTCAACGCGCCCCTGTATTCTACAACAGAACGCTACACCACTCCTCGACAGCGCATTTACGCAGCTGACTCACGCCTATCACTCCTCCACAACACACGCGCTCCGCTCCGCTGCCTCCGTGCGCCCCACCAAGGCCCTCAGGCCGCTCGTACGGCAGCGTACGGCAGCGTGGCGTCGATGAGGCGGTAGGTGTCCTCCAGTGTCGTGTAGCGGTAAGTGCCCGCTGCCGTACTCACACCCAGGATACGACTCCCGCCCGCCCCCGCCCCCAACCCTCCCAGCCCCGAAACTCCGGCACCGCTGCCGCTACCGCTGCTGGTGGTGGCTCCCAGCAAGCCGCCCTTGAGCCCAGCACTGCCTAGGCTGACGCCCCCCAAGCCTGCGCCGCTCCAGGTGCCGCTGCCCTGGCCACCGCCGGCGGCGCCGCCACTGCCGCCCGCGCTGCTCAGCCGCGCCTGCGCCGCGCTCACCGCCGCCGCCGCAGCCGCCAGCGAGGGCGTGGGACCAGCCGCAATGGAGGGCCCCACCGCAATCCCACCACCTCCTGCACCCGCACCCCCACCCCTGCCTCCCACCCCCACCCCCATCCCCGCTCCAGCACTACCTCCACCTCCACCGCCACCAGCGCCGAAGCCGGCTCCTCCGCCCAGCCCGCCGTAGGTCCGCACCAACACCGTCTTCTCCTGACTGGGCACCACGGAGGGGATGGACGCGCGCGCCGCCGCCAGCCGCGCCCGCACGCGCGCCAGCTGCGCCCGGTACTCCTCCGCCGCGCCCGCCTCTGCCACGATGTCCTCATAGCCCACCTGGCCTGTGGCGGGCGAGAGCGGGTGTGTGCGGGGAGGGGCGGTTGTCAGTTGGGTGGTTGGTTGGTGGGCAGGTTGGGCGGGGGTCTTGGCAACTGGGTTGAGGAACAGGGCTGTTTTCTTGTGGGCGGGGCAGATGTTGAAGCCTGACAACATAGCCCACCCTGACAGCCCTTTCTCCCTTTCTTCCTCCCTCCCTCCCTCCCTCCCTCCCTCCCTCCCTCCCTCCCTCCCTCCCTCCCTCCCTCCCTCCCTCCCTCCCTCCCTCCCTCCCTCCCTCTATCCCTGCCTCACTCACCCGACACCACTGCCGCGGTCTTGACGAGGTCGTGTCGGATGGCGCGCACGCTCATGGGGTCCAGGCCCGGGTAGGCGCCGCTGCCTAGCACCTGGTGGAAGCGCTGCAGCGTGCTCTGCAGCGCGCATACACACACATAATATTTCGCTTTGTTTCTTTGTGCTGTCTTGTGCTCTCTAAGACACATGTGTGCGCATGCGGCTAGAAAAGGACAAGGGGAGAAGAAAGAGAGAGAGTTAGAGAGAGAGCGTGTGTGTATGTGAGGAAGGGGCAGAGCAGGAGGTGTGGGTAGGGAAAAGGAAGGAGGGAGACCGGGTGATGAGGAGGCCAGGGCTTCGCCAGGACACGAGGCGGTTTGGGCAGTGGAGATGGCCTTGCACGAAACACACACACGCACACACACACACACACGCACACGCACACACACTGCGACCGTCGCCCTTTGCAGCCCCGGCCTCACCTGCGCCGTAAACAGAGGTCCACTGCCAACGCCAAAGCCGCCGCCGCCCATGCCATACACGGGGCCGGGCGGAATCCCCGGCGGCGGGGCGTATGGCGAGGGCGCGCCGGCAAAGCCGTAGGCGAACTGCGCCGCCGCGCCAGGCGGCAGCGCGCCTCCAGCACCTCCAGCGGTTGTCGCTGCCCTGCCGGCGGCGCCTGCTGCTGCTGCTGCTGCTGCCGACCCCAGCTTGCCATCACCACCGGCACCGCCACCACTTCCGACCTCATCGGCAAATTTGACGTGGTGCCGCGGCGCCGCGGCGCCCGAACCGCCGCCGCCGCCACTGGCCGCACTGCCTCCAGCCGCCGCCACCGCCGCCGCCGCCACGGCTGCGGCTGTAGCCTCCGGCGACATGCCGTACGGGCTGCCCGCGGCGGCGGCGCCGCCGCCGCCAGGGCTGTACGGCGACGGGTAGAAGTACATGCTGGACGGTACGGGGATGGGCGGCGGCAGGTACTGCATGACAGACGCCGCGTCGGCGCCCGGCGGTACGGCCGGGTACGGCGCCATGCCGAAGCCGTACGGGTGGTACGGCTGATACGGGTTGTACGGCGCGTATGGGTTGTACGGGTAGGGGTACGGCGCCCCCGGGTACGGCGGCGGCGGGTAGCCGGCGGGGTGGGCGTGCGGCGGCGGCGGCCCCTGTCCCGTGGGGTGCTGCTGCGTGTGCTGTGCCCCGGAGTGCTGTCCCCCGTGCGCATCCCCTGCTGCTGCCCCCTCCCCGGTGTGCCCCTCCGCCGCCGCGCCGCCGCTTGCGCCGCCTGCTCCCGCGGCACCGCTGCGCTCACCACCACCCGCAGCCGCACCCGCACCAGAGCCCGCATTAGTCACAGCCGCCGCCGCCACGCCGCCATGGCTCCCGCCCTTTGACCCACCCGCCGAGTGGGGCCGCCCCGAGGCACCGCCGCCGCTGCCCGCAGCGCCGCCGCCACTTCCCGGATTGGATCCAAAAGCAACCGTCGGCATGATCCGCTCCATCTGGTTGGGCGCCATGGGATCATCCGCCATCGTGATGGAGATGGAAGCTGTCCGTTTGAATCCAGAACTGGATTTGACAACGCTAGCAACGCGGCTTAGCGATCGCAGACCCGTGGGCGAGCCTGGCTCGTCAATGTCGTCCTCCACGCCGCCGCGGCTGGCATCCAAGCCGCTGCTGCCACCGCCGCCGCCGCCGGACATCACGAAACTGCTGCGGCGTAGGAAGGAGCGCTGCGAGAAAGAGTTGCCCGACAGCGCCGGGATGATCTGCAGGCAAGTAAGCATATGTGTGTAATGTGTATGTGTATTGTGTTTGGTATGTGTGTAATGTGTATTGTGTTTGGTTTGCTTTAACGTGATGGCATTTCCGTGCAAACCAATCAGGGCCTGAAAAGTGCTGAAGACACAGCGCCGGGGGCGGCTACGCAGCACCCTGCCTGTCTGATTTGATTGCGCATCCACATTCCCTTTCCACACACACACACACACACACACACACACACACACACACACACACACACACACACACACACACACACACACACACACACACACACACTCCCCGCCTCACCTTGCGACTGCTGGTGGCCCGCAGCGATGCCGCGCCCGGCCGCTGCACGAAGGAGGCGCTGCGGCTGGGAGCCACCGAGTCGGGCTCAAAGTCTTCACTGTAGCCGTAGCCGCTGCTGCTGCCGCCGCTGCCGCCGCCGCCGCTGGTGCCGTCGGTGCCCACCGACTCGGTCGGGATGGACTCGGTCTCCACCTGCAATGAGGCACGCGCACGGTTCGGGGGAGCGGCGGGGGGGGGGGGTTGTAAAGACCTGCCCAAATTAAACCAAACCAAGCGTAACCAACAGAGCACAGGCAGGGGGGGAGGACACGGTGACCATGCAAATGTGGGTCCAGAGACTCAGTGAGGAGGACACAAATCGGCTCGGGTGGCCTTCGGTGTGGGATTGAAAGACAGAGGGCTCACTCGCTCAGACGCCTCCGCCCCTCGCTCAGACGCAATCCTTGCCTTAACCACTCACCGAGTCTTCCGGAATGTCCTCATCGTCCTCCTCTTCCTCCACCACCGACTCCACCACGCCATCACTGCTGGCGCTGCTCCGGCGCCGGCTGTTGCTGCTGCTCTTGGCCTTGGCTGCTGCTGCTGCTACTGCCGGCGGCGGGCGCCGGAAGCTGGTGCGGCTGGGCTCCTCGGGTATGCTACTGCCGCCCTCGGTGCTAACGGCCAGTGCGCTGTCTTCATCCACAACCTAGGGCAGGTGTGGGGAGCAGGGGGAGTGGGAGCAGGGGGAGTGGGAGCAAGGGGAGTGGGAGCAAGGGGAGTGGGAGCAGGGGGAGTGGTAGCAAGGGGAGTGGTAGCAAGGGGAGTGGGAGCAAGGGGAGTGGGAGCAAGGGGAGTGGGAGCAAGGGGAGTGGTAGCAAGGGGAGTGGTAGCAAGGGGAGTGGGAGCAAGGGGAGTGGGAGCAAGGGGAGTGGTAGCAAGGGGAGTGGTAGCAAGGGGAGTGGGAGCAAGGGGAGTGGGAGCAGGGGGAGTGGTAGCAAGGGGAGTGGGAGCAAGGGGAGTGGGAGCAGGGGGAGTGGTAGCAAGGGGAGTGGGAGCAAGGGGAGTGGTAGCAAGGGGAGTGGTAGCAAGGGGAGTGGGAGCAGGGGGAGTGGTAGCAAGGGGAGTGGTAGCAAGGGGAGTGGTAGCAAGGGGAGTGGTAGCAAGGGGAGTGGTAGCAAGGGGAGTGGTAGCAAGGGGAGTGGTAGCAAGGGGAGTGGTAGCAAGGGGAGTGGTAGCAGGGGGAGTGGGAGCAAGGGGAGTGGGAGCAAGGGGAGTGGTAGCAAGGGGAGTGGTAGCAAGGGGAGTGGGAGCAAGGGGAGTGGGAGCAAGGGGAGTGGGAGCAAGGGGAGTGGGAGCAGGGGGAGTGGGAGCAAGGGGAGTGGGAGCAAGGGGAGTGGGAGCAAGGGGAGTGGGAGCAAGGGGAGTGGGAGCAAGGGGAGTGGGAGCAAGGGGAGTGGGAGCAAGGGGAGTGGGAGCAGGGGGAGTGGTAGCAAGGGGAGTGGTAGCAAGGGGAGTGGGAGCAAGGGGAGTGGTAGCAAGGGGAGTGGTAGCAAGGGGAGTGGGAGCAGGGGGAGTGGGAGCAGGGGGAGTGGGAGTGAGGGCACAGGTGGAGGGAGGGGCGCAGGGGGGTTCCGGAAGTAGAGCGCAGGTGCATGGAGAAGGGAACATTGGGAGTTATAAAATGTACATCGCGTGAGGACAGCAGCAGGAGATGTCGACACACCGGCACGCAGGCACTGACGCGCAAAGCCGGCGGTGAGGCTTTGCACCCACCTCCTCCTCGGTGTCCTCTGACACGTCATCATCAAGGTACGGATCCTCCTCATCCACCTCCTCCTGATCTTCATCTTCATCGTCATCCACCTCGTCAAAGTCCTCCGTGTAGGCCTCACTGACAATGCTGCGCATGCTGTGCGTGCTGAGCATGCTGCGCCTGCTGCCGGCCCGTTTGCCGGGAGACGCGGCCCCCAGCATGCCCGCCTTGGCCCCCGCACCCGCCGCAGGACCCCCGGCCGGCGCCGGCGGCGGCTTGCCAGGCGCCGCCGCCGACGCGCCGCCGGTGCTGGAGAGGCGGCTGGGCAGGCCGCGTGGGGATAGGTCGCCGGCGCCCGGAGAGGTGGCGGCGGCGGCGAGGGTGGGGCTCGACGGCGGGAGGCTGAGCCGCGGGACGGGGGCGGCGGCGCCGCCGCCGGCGAAGGCAGAGGAATCGCTCGGCAACGTGAAACGGAGGCGTGAGGGGGAGCTGGTGAGAGACAGAGGGCTGGTGGGACGGGAAACGCCGCTGCCGCCACCGCCGCTGCCATCGGTGCCCTGTCGTGCGTTGGCGGCACCAGCGGCGGAGATGGTGAGGTTGGCGGGCCAGGAGACGGAGGGACCACGAGGCGAGAGCCGGGTGCCGAGTGGAGGGGAGGGCGGCGTGGATCCGGCGCCGCCGCCGCCGCTGGGCGTGCCGGGGCGCGCGCCGGCGCCCGAGCCTGCTGAGGTGTTGGACGCGTTCGCGGCCACAGCTGCGGCGGCCGCAGCTGCCCTGTAAGCTGCAACGGCTGCCTGGCCCGGCGTGAGGGGCGCCCCGCCGCCGGCGCCGCCGCCGGCACCGGCACCGGCGCTGCCGGTTGAATGCGGCCGAGCTGCCGCCAGCCCGGGAGATGGCGGCGGCGGGTGTGACACAGCGTGTGACGCAGCATGCGGCCAGCCGCCCGCACCCGCACCAGTGCCGGCGCCGCCGGGAGACGGCGGGACCATCGGGTGTCCCGGCATCGCCCCCGGCGGCGGCGGGTACGGCACGCCGTACGGCATCGGCGCCGGCATGCCGTACGGATGCGGCATGGGGCCCATGCCGTACGGACCAGCGCCGTACGCAGCGTGCGGCGGCGGCGGCGGCGGCAGCATGTGCGGCGGGTAGCCCGGCGGCGCCGTCACGCCGGCGGCGGCGGCGGCGCTGCTGAGCGAACGCTCCAACTGCTCTAGCATGGCGGCTGTCTTGACGGAGTGGAAGGCGAGGGACAGGATGCCGAAGCCCGGGCCTATGCCGCTGAAAGCTCCGGCGCCGCCGCCAACACCACCTCCCAGCAGCGCGTCAGTGCCGGCCTGCGTGTGTGTATGTATGTGTGTGTGTGTGTGTGTGTGTGTGTGTGTGTGTGTGTGTGTGTGCGTGTGTGTGTGTGTGTGTGCGTGTGTGTGTGTGTGTGTGTGAGAAGCAAAACGAAGCCCCCCCAGACGGCGTCTAAGTTCCTTACTTGTGTGTCTGTGTTTCGCTCACCCAATACCACATGAATACAGTAAACCGCAATTTCATGAAGACGAGGCAGCAACATGCACACACGCACGCACCTGCAGCAGTTTGCTAGGAGTGGTCATGGCACCGAAGCCGCCACCACCACCGCCCCGCTTGATGAACAGGGGGGCCTCGCCCGGGCCCACACCACCACAGCCGCCGCCGCCGCCACCTCCGGCGCGCAGGTGCGCCGGCAGCGGCACACCATCCTGTCCAGCGCGCCCGTGTGTGTGTGTGTGTGTGTGTGTGTGTGTGCGTGTGTGCGTGTGTGTGTGTGTGTGTGTGTGTGTGTGTGCTTGAAACTTACGGGCGTCACCGCCGCAATGCCGTACAGCAGCCACCACACACGTGCCTTTCTGGCAAGATGCCGGTAATAGAGCTCATAGCTAGCGAGCTATACGGTGCCCAGCCCAGCCCAGCCCAGGGTAATCCTGCCCGAACCCAAACAGTCGCCAACCCACCACCCAAAGTTGAGGGCTGAGTAACCAAACGCCTTGAGCATTTCTACTGCACGCACAAGTCCGCAACCAGGCACACACGTGGGCACTTTAGCACGCCCACCCCCACACGCCCCCAGCTCCGCCGCCGCGCCCACCTGTGTCTCGGGCGGAGGCGCTCCCTCCAACAGCCTGTCTTGTCCGGGGTCGTAGGCGACCTGGGTGGACACCTCGTTGAGCGTGCCCCACTGCAAAAGGGGGGATGGGGGGATGGGGTTGTTGCAAGGATGTTTGGAAAAGAAAGAGGGGGGGGGCCGTGTACCATTGCGGAGTGGGGGGGCAGCCATGTACCGTTACGGAGGAGGGGGGGGGAACAGCCGTGTACCGTTACGGAGTGGTGAAGTCACAAGTTTGAGGTGCCGACGTTCAGTGGGAGCAGTGGGGGAAGGCAGATGGAAGGCAAGAGGGTGATGAGTGGGAGGGTTGGAGGGAGGGTGGAGGAGGGAAGGGGGTGAGGATGGGCGGAGCGCAGGAAGAGGAGAGGGGGGAATGGGGGATAGAGGGGGGGAGGGTAGAGGAGGGGCAAGCAGGGGAGGCGGAACAAGAAGCAGAACACTTGCAATGGCAAAGGGGAGGAGGGCGGGTGGAACACGCGCAGTAGCCAGCCGAGCTCCCCAGCACACACACAGACACACACTCACACACACATACACACACACACACACACACACACACACACACACAGAAAATGCGCATCTCACTCCCCCCTACACACACATGCCCGTACCTGCATGCCCACGGTTCGCAGCTTCGTGCCAGGCGGCGGAACCGGATCCAAATCCACCACGTGCGTGTACACGTCGGTCTGGGTGGCGGTCGTGCGCGGCGGCGGCGGCGCGGCGGCCGCCGCCACCTCGGGAGACATCGGCTCAGGCGGCGGCGGCGGCGGCGCGAACGGGTGGCGCGGCGGCAACGTGGAGCGCGGCGGCGACTGCGGCGGCCACTGCTGCTGCGATGTCTGGTACTGCTGGTGCGGACTGTACTGCTGCGGGGATTGGCTGTACTGCTGGTACGGCTGCTGGTTTTGCTGCTGGTGGTTGTGCGGCGGCGACTGGGAGTACTGCTGAAAGTGGTGGGGCTGCTGCGACTGCGTGTACTGCTGGTGGTGGCTGTACGGCTGCTGCGATGTCTGGTACTGACCAGACGGCGGCGGCTGGGGCAGACCACTCATTGAGATGGTGGGCGTGGCAGCGCCGCCGGCACTGCCGCCGCCTCCAGGAACTCCAGCACCACCACCACCACCACCACCACCACCACCACCACCACCACCACCAGGACCAACACCGCCGCTAGCAGCCGGCGGTGCGGGTATGCCAGAGCCGGAGGAGTGGCCCGAGCCCTGCACCAGGCGCGGCGTAAAGGCGGGGATCTGGGAGAAGCCGGGAACTGCGCCGGCGGCGAAGGCGGAGGGCCCGGCGGAGGTGAAGGAGGGGGCGCCGCTGCCCATGCCTCCGCCGCCCCCGCCGGCTGCTGTTGCTGCTGTTGCGGCGGCGGGGGGCAACGGCCTGAAGAGCGGCTGTTCCTGGAGCTGCCGTTGCATGCCCTGTGTGTGTTTGTGTGTGTGTGTGTGTGTGTGTGTGTGTGTGTGTGTGTGTGTGTGTGTGTTGGGGGGGGGGGGGGGGAGACGAGGGGGGGGGGTTGTACGAGGGCCCGGGCCAAATGAAAAAGTCACATCATCATGAAAGCCCACCCAGGCACGAAAAATGTAAGACGAGCGCGCCAGTAGGAACCTTCAGTCTCGTTCATGTGGGGAGGGGAGGGTGAGTGGGGCTGGGCCATGGGCAGGAACGTGAACGAGTGGCGCGAGCCGCATCGCTGCCCCAGACAAATCGTGTCAGGACAGGCAACGCGGGCCACCAACACACCACGTACACACACGGCGCGCAATCCTTCTGCTTCTCTTGAAACATATACGGTACACACATGCACACAAACACACGCGCACACACACAACACGTCCTACGCGTCATGTTTTCCTTGTGCTCCTTTTTTAACACACACAACACGCAAACCGCGCGTATTGTGTTTCCTAGTGCTCCTTAAAACACACACGCACAAACCCACACACATACACACCTGCGCCGGGAAGAACTCCTCCGACAGGTCGCTGTCCCGCGAGTATTGGAACGGGTCTCCACCACCCCCGCCGGCTCCGTAGTTGCTGGGCCCGCCCCCTCGCGACCCGCCCGCGCGGCCGCCCCCGGGCGCAGGGGCCGGGTGGGTCGACCAGCCCGGTGCCACGCCGCCGATCGTGCCGCTAGCACTGAGCCGGCTGCGGTCGCCCGCCGCCTCCTCGTCCGAGTAAGTGCCGTACTGCAGTGCCGCATTGTCGTACTGCTGCCGCTGCTGCTGCTGCTGCTGTTGAGAGTGTTGCGGGTGATGGGGGTGGCGGCTGGCGCCGCCGCCACCCCGGGCTTCGCCGGGGGAGGAGGCGAAGGAGGTGGTGTCGTATCCGCCGTCTGAGAATGTGGTGGTGCCGTGCCCGTCACGGTCGTAATAAGTGTCGTCGTTATCGTCGTAGCTGGTGTAGAGCTGTCGGCCAGCCGCCGCCGCTGCCGCCGCCACTTCGTGCGTGTGTGGGCGGCGGTCGCGCAGGGACGGCGACGACTTGTCGGCGCCTGGTGACAGCGAGTGAGCGGGCGGGCGGCGGAGATAGAGGAGTTAAGAGAGGAAAGGGACGGCACGGGAGGTGCGGGAGGTGAGGGAACGCAGGGCCAGGGCGGATGCGAACAGGCGAGGACAGAGGAGGGCGCGAGGTGAGTGACCGCATTGGGGTGGGGCAGCCGGGAAACAAGCGGTGGTGAGGGTAGCAAATGCCTCCTGCACGTCCGCCTTCACGTACCGTGTTGGTGGTAGTGGCCGGGGAGGTGGGGCTGCTGCTGCTGCTGCCGCTGCCTCAGGGCCTCCGACATCAGCAGCGCATCCTCCTCCGCCACACTACTGCCGCCAAAGCTGCCAGCCCGCAGCCCGCCCACGCCGCCCCCATACGAGCCGTCGTCCGAGGCGCCGTACGGCGCGTCCGGATCCGGAATCCGGCCCGCCCGAGCCCCAGCAGCAGCTCTGGATCCGGATCCATACTCCTGCCGTGCAGGCGGCGCCGGCCGCGGGATCGTGGCGGCCAGGGGCGTGGCCACGGCTGTGGCAGTGGCGGGTGGCTGTAGCAGGTCGGAGGCCTCCGAGTCGCCACCGTGGGAGGCGGAGACGGGGGTTGCGGGCTTTTTGAGGATCCCGCGAATGGGCGGCCCGCCGCCGGTGCTACTCAGGCGGCCGCGGGAGGGCTCCGACGACGGCGCAGATGGCGGCGCCGCCGCCACTGCCGCGGCAGCAGCAGCAGTAGCAGCCGCAGCGCTGCTGCGGGCCACGGCGCTGAAGGACGGCTCGGAGCGGCCGCCCACGTCCATGTCGTTAAGATCCAGATCCCGGTGCCCCTGGACTCCGCGGGCGCCCCTGGATCCAGAATCCGCACGTGTTGCTGCCGCCGATGAGGATCGCGATCCGCCGGCACCTGCCTGCAGCTGCTGTGGCAGCACCGGCCGCGGGGCGGTGGGCGGCCGGGAACCGCGGTCGGAGCTCGCCTGCGTACGTCCGCGGGGGCAAGAGGATGACATCGTGCCCCGACCTCGTGTCAAGCAAGCACAAAACAGCGCAAGCGCAACTGCGCAAGTACTCATCTATAGCCGGTCAAGACCAGCAAATCGTACCGTACCACACCGTACATGATGCGCGCCCAGCATTGCCTATCTTCACTTCGTTACGCGTGTTAAGCGCCAACATCACACCACACAAGGCACGCACCTTGGACGAGCGGCTGCTTCTGCCGCCGCCGCCGCCGCCGTCGCCGCCGCCGCCGCCGCCTCGGTCGCTGCTCTGCATGGAGCGCTCCGACACAATCTCCTCCGACATGATCTCCGACGCCGACGCCGCCTGCAGCTGATCCAGGGTCATGATGTTCTCACTGCTACTGCTGCTACTGCCATCGCGGTGCACCTCCATGCCCTGCAGAGCATCCAGCGCACCGCGCATCTGCGGAGACTTATCGACGTCCTCGTAAGCATCGCCGCTAGCGTCAAAGGAGTTAACGTCTGCTGCCTGAAGCTGATCCAGGGTCATGATGTTCTCACTGCTACTACTGCTGCTACTGCCGTCGTGGTGCACCTGCATGTCAGCCAAGAGGTCAGCGGCGGCGCCGCCGCGGCGGCCGGCAGTAGCAGCAGCAGCCGCGCCGCCATCGCGGCTGCGGCTCAGGTTGCTGAGATCCAGATCCGTGGATTCGTACAGTTGCTCCATGGGCCCGCTCTGCTCCGACACCACCTCATCACGCTGCCCCCGCCCCCGCCCCTCCGCATGCTGCCGCCGAGCCGCGGAGGAGGCCCCCGACAGCCGACTGCTGCTGCGGCTGTAGCTGCCGCCGCCACTGACAGTGGCTGTAGCTACAGCCGCCGCCGCTATGGCGGGCGCAGGCGCGGACGGGCGCGGCGGCGTTAGCCCAGTCAGCATGGAGGATTCCGAGAAGTCGCCAACCGAGCTGAGGCTGTAGCTGTCCCCACCGCCGCCACCCAAGCCGCCAGCTGTAGCCATGCTGTCGCCCACGCCGCCACTCACGCCGGGCGTTGCTACAGCCGTGGAAGCCATCGGTGAGGCTGTCTCGAGCGCGTCAATGGTGAGCAGCCGCGGGCGTGGCGTGGGGCTGTCGTCACTCCCATCCCCTCCACGGCCACGCTGCTGCTGCGAGCGCCTGCCACTGCGGCCGCTGCTACTGCCGCTCACAACCGACTCCTCATCCCAGGTGTTCACGGTGCTGCCGCCGCCACGGCTGCTCGGCACACTCGGCACCTTCACAACCGCCCCACCGCCGCCGCCGCCGCTGCCGCCACTGCCAATGGACGCCGCTTCCAAAGCATCCAGAGTCAGCAGCTGCACCCGGCCCCGCGCCCCGCCGCCAGCGGCAGCGCCGCCGCGGCTGCTGTTGCTACTGCCGCCAATGCTGCTGATGCTACTGCCGCTCCGCTGACCCGCCGCTGCCTGCAGGTCCGACAGGCCCATGCTTCGCCGCATGGTACTCGCGCGCCCCATCCCCGCTGCAGATGCCACAGCCGGCCGACCCGCGGGGCTGCTGTCGTCACTGTTGCTGCTGCTGGCGCGAAGGCTGCTGACGCCGCCGCTGATGGCGGCGCGGCGGCGGGCATCTGCCGCCGCCGGCGCTGCTGCTGCCGTCCCCGTCGCCGGCTTGGCAAGCGGGCGAATCTCGCCCGACTCGTCCGGCAGCGACACAGTAGAGTCACTCAGGTCAGTGCTCAGCTCGATGCTGCTACTGCCGCGACGTTCTGCAGCCGCAGCCGCCCTTGGCAGCGCTGCTACAGCCGGGCGGCCGCCGCCGCCGCCTCGGCCACCTGCACCCAGCTCTTCCACATCCATGCTGTCTAGCATGCTGCCGCCGCCCGCGCTCATACTCATGCTCATGCTGACGCTCTCATCCGCCCGCCCGCCACGGCCCGCTACAGCCGCCGCCGCCGCCGTCAGCGGCGACCCCGGCACCGCTAGCATGTCTTCCAGGTCATCCGCAGTCATGAGGTTCATGGGGCGCCGCCCGTCGCTACTGCTGCTACTGCCGCCGCCGCGGCTGCGGCTACTGCCGCTGCTAATGCCGCTGGCGAAGCCCTCTTCGGGCGCCAGTCCGCCGGCGCTCTGCGGGCGGCTGCCGCCGCGGCTGCTGCTACTGCCGCCGCCGCCGCCGCCGCCCTGCAGGTGGGTGAGGTGGCGCAGTGCGGCGGGCGCCTCGCGGCGGGAGGGGCTGCTGGTCGTGTTTGTGGTGGTGGTGGCGGGCCGGGCGGGGGCGGCGCGGGGCCCAGATGATTTGGAGGACGCGAAGCTGGAGCCTGTGGGGGTGTTGATACGTGCATACCCGGTGAGCCATACAGACCGTACAACGCACTGTAACTGAAAAGGGCCTGGGCGGAGGTAACAACTGCCACGCGCGTCTGGAACTGCCCTCGGGACAGATACGGTGTATGTCTTGCCAAGCTCCCCCACACCCCGCCGTAACCCAGCCACAATTCACACCTGATAGGGACGGCGTGCGAACCGGCACGGGAGCCGCCGGCTGCCGCGTCTGCGGTCGCCCTGCCCCCGAGCCCCGGCCGCCATACTCCTCAGCATCGAACTCGACGCTTCCAGTGATATCAATGCTGCTGGCATCCAAACTGATGCTGCTGCCGCCGCCGCCACCTCCACCTCCAGCCCGGCCGCCGCCGCCGCCGCCGCCGCCGCCGCCATGATCAATCTCAATGCTGCCGCTCAGCCCGCCCGTGATGTCAATGCTACTGCCGCTGATGCTGATGCTGCCGCTGTCATGCGCCGCCGCCGCCGCCCTCGCCGGCGGCGGCCGGCCATGCGCCGCCGTGGGCCGCGCCGGCGGCCCATGGTCAATCACAATGTCACCACTCAGGTCATCGTCACCACTGAACTCAATGCTGCCGCTGATGCTCATGCCGGCAGCGCCGCCGCCCCTCCGTGCCGGCTTGCCCCTGGCCGCTATCTCCTGGCTGTGCTCAATGACCAGGTCTCCTCCGCCGCTTATGTCTAGATCCATAGACATCAGGCTACTCGCCGACATGGACATATCCAGGGTGTGGGTGGATTCGCGAATGGGCTGCGCGCCCAGCGCCGCCTGCGTCGTTAAGAAAACGCGGGCGTGGTTTCAATACGCGCTGTCGCCTCTGCCTGTACTGCTCTAGCTCGGTTTGATTTGCTTTAGCTTGGGCTGGTATTTACACACACCCTACACGCCTTGGCGGGTTTCCGCATCCCGCTCGGCAGCTCGGCGCCTCACCCGTGTAATGTTGGTTTTCTTGGCCTTGGGCCCGTCCAGGTTCAGAACCTCCACCGCTGACTCACGTCGTACGCCGCCCGCCCGCCCGCCCACCGCCGCCTGGTGTAGGCGCGAGCCGCCGCCGCCGCCGCCGCCGCCAGGTTTGGCACCGCCGCCGCCGCCGCCCCTGGCGCCAATGCCGGCGCTGGATCCAGAGTGTTCAATCTCGATGTCGCCGAGTTCGTCGGAGGCGGCTGACAGGCTGATAGAAAGGCTGCTGTCCTCAGCTCCGGCCCAGGGTGTGGCTTTGGTGGCGCCGCGACCTAGGGTGAAATGGGACGAGGGACGGGGAGGAAACCAGGGTTTTGCACGTGTCGCCACAGGCGAACGTGGAGTATGAAGGCCGATAGAGGTCTCCTCCACTGCCCATGCAGCAGCCCGTGTAGCGTCATGCATGTGATTATCTATAAAACCTAAGATCCCTCAAAGCTTCCAAGAAAGCATTTCACGAGGGGGGCTTACCTGGAGCAGGAGGTGGCTTGCCAAGCCCGCCAACACGGCCCGCCCCGGCGCCTCCGCCAGGCGCAGGGCCCGCTCTCGCGGGCGGCCGCTTCGCAGGCACATCCTCTATTTCAATGGAGCCTGATAGCTCGATGGAGCCAGATATGGAGAAGGACCCCGAGTCCTCGCCCGGCAGCTGACGAGGCGCCGGGGCGCCACGACCGCCCGGCGGAGCCCGCTGAGAGGCCATGCCGACGGTCGTGGACCGGGGCTGGGGAGCTGCGCCCCGAGTCGGGACCGCGCCACCCCGCGTCGGAGCATCTCCAAAGTCGATGCTGGTCGAAGATATGTCGCTGAGCGACACATCAAACGAGCCGGAGCCTGGCATGCTGCCAATTTATTCGTCGGGCCAAGAAAGCTCGCCCTAGCCTCACTTAGCTATGCCCAGTAGAGTTCATACATATCGATGGCGTTCAAAGCCATTCTGGGTCACTATGCTGCAAGTTCTGTGATAGCACTGTTAAACCGCTGCAGCCATTCATGGCTAGGATAAATGATAGTGCATCTGCGCCGTTTAATTTCGGTAAATTACAGCTATGCAAGATAGCGCGAACTCCACTGTGGCTTCCAAAGCTGCATCGGCCCGGTCAACGCGTTGCCTTTGACCTTCCACAGTCCACGCCTTCACAGCTTAAGGCCTCACAATCACTGTCAGTGGGCAGCAGCTCTATACGCCTTGCGCAGTATGCGCTTGGCAACAGAATGCACGATGCCCACGCTAAGTGTCAGGACCGATACGCCCAGCGTGCCAGCGGCAAACCCGTCGTGCGACTCCGCCCTCCGCCGCGATCGCCCCAACGAAGCGCCCTGGGCCACAGTGTGAACGGAAACATCCACGTACTCCACCGATGCTGCCACACCCAAAAGCCCTGCATACGCATGACCACCCGAGCCACCGGGGCGGCAGTCCTTCAGGCTTAGCTGCAGCGCCCCGGGTTGGGCCGCGCAACCCGCGGAACAGGCCACATCGAACACGGGCGCCCCGCCGTCGCCCCACAAGCTAACATTCGCGGGGCGCAGCAAGACGTTTGCACCCAGCCGAAGCGGGGTCTCTGGGCCGGCGCCGCTCCTTCCCGCCAAAACGCAGGCCGGTTGCGAGCAACCCTCGCCAGCCTCTGAAACCGACAGCCGCAGCACCACCACGCTTGCAGCTGGTCCGTCTTCTGCATGAGGGTCATATAAGGCCAGCAGACGGGGTCAGGCAATAGCAAGAACTGCCCGCGAGTCCAGATGCGCACGCGGCGACTTGCAGCGACCGATTTGCTCACCGCTCGGCACGCAGAAAGCCACATCCGCAGGCGGCAAGGCGCTTTGCCGCCTGTTGTGACCGCCGCTAATGGCCGCCGCGGTGCCACTGCGGCAAAGCAGCGCGGCGCAGAGCAGGAGTCCGAGCAGCGCTACGGGGGCCGCTTCTACGCGAAACCGCGCCGTGTGGTGCATCCTAATCATGATTGTCATAAAGTGCTTCCGCGGGCTTCCGCGAGTCTATGACTTCACCGCCGTCTGTCTTGGCTGCCACATGGGGCCGCCCCGTGCTGCGGTACTCCATGGTGTCACCCCCCGAGTGGACGACTGGACGCCCTCACACCCACTGGCCCCCACGCTGCCCCCTGACAAACCGCTCCGGTTGTGACGCACCTCGGGGTCGGGGTTCGGGGCAAGCCAACCGCTTGGGTGCCCATGAGCTGCCCAACCTCACATGCGCGCTAACCGGACACGGCGGTCATGCCGCTCTGGACAGAGAGTCATAGATGCTGTGCCACGACCGGACAAGGACCCTGGCTACGGAATAACAGAGCAGCTTCAGTTTGCTATTAGCGGGTGCACAAGGCATATGCGGGCGCGCACCGTATTGGTGATTTGGCTGTTCTGCAACATGCGGGAACCTTGACATTACAGCTTGCTCCTCAAGCGTACCGTGGTAGTACCCCTTCCAGGCAAGCTTAACATGAACACCGACTCCTCTCCTGGCAAGTCTTTCCGCGCTTCCGCCTATCCCCCCCCCCCAACACACTTGAAGTTGCCGCCTACCGCAGACGTGGCTGCAGCCAGTACACGCACACCAACCCGCGTCTTCCAGACCAATCTGACTCATATCGATTAATACCTAGCCGGGGGGCACCTCTGCACCCCCTAGCGCCGCATTATTGTCGCCGAGACCCACCGCATTGCTCCCCACACCCGTAACAGCCAGCTTTTCCTGAGCTACAATCAACAAGTGCCCCACTTCCGGACGCTTCTGCAGTGCCCTTTCACTCCACCCCAAAGCCAGGGCAATGGTCACGTGAACATCTTAAATCCCCCCACCTGAGTTCCGGCACCACCAGGCGCACTACTACCGTGCGCCCCCATGCGCCGTTCGTGTCCGCACCAAAAAGCACCCATCCATTCTCACAGCCGCCTCGCCAACGGCCAACCAAAAAGCTAGCCGCACCCACGCGGGGTATGCCGCTGCTGCTCCTCTTTCCTCCCCCCTCACTGACAAGCCACAAGCCACGCGCCCCTCTCCCGCCGCCTACAACGCCGCCGCCTGCGGCCCCGCACAGCCCACTGCAGCAGACCACCACCACGGCGGCTCCCTACGCCAGGTGCGCCTTTGACCCCGGTTCCGCGCCCGCCGCCACCGCCGCCACTGACGCAACCAACGACGTCGACACCGCCGCCTGCTGCGCGCCCGCCATCTTCTTGCCGTACCAGGCCACGGCGGGATCCACGGATCCACCGCCCCCGCCGCCGGGCCCGCCGCCGCCGCCGCCGCCGCCGCGCTGCTGCTGTTGCACGCTGCTGACGGCGCCGCCCGCCGCCATCAGCGCGACCATGGCCGCCTCCGCGTAGCTGTTGGACAGACCCGGAATGGAGTCGCCGGCGCCGCCCAGGCTGATGCCGACGGCGCTCCCGCCCCCGCCCCCGCCCCCGCCTCCAACCCCGCCCCCGACCGATGTTGCGCTGCCCGGATACAGGCTGCCGTCCGCATACGCTCCCGCACCGATTGAGATGCGGGCCAGGGGCGTCCCGCCGCCGCCGCCGCCGCCGCCAGCCTTGCCGCCTGGCTCTACCCCCGCCGCCATGCCCGAGCGGGCGCTGCTCGAGGAGGGGCCGTTGGCGCTCGCCCCACTCCGAGCGCCCCCGCCTACGCGCAGCGGCGACAGCCCTGGCGGCACACCCGCCGCCACCGCCGCTGCGTGCTCCCGCCCCGGTCCTGCTGCGTCGCTGTCTAGGTCCAGGCGCGCCGGCGCCGGCGCCGCCGCCACCGCCGCTGGCGCTGCGCCGCCACCCGACACGTTCCGGCTGTGCGGCCCGCCCGCGCCCGCCCCTGCCCCTGCGCCTGGCCCTCCGCCGCCGGCGCCGCCTCGCGACTTGGCGCCGCCGCCGCCGCCTGCATTGCTGCTGCCCACCACCGGTCCCGTGCTGTGCATGGACTCCCACAGGGAGTGGAGGTAGCGCTCCGCGCTCTGACCCGCCGGGTCCATTCCGCCGGCGCCGCCGCCCGACACCTGCCCGCCGCCCCCTCCTCCGTTCCCGCCGCCGCCGCCGCCGCCGCCGCCGCCATTTGGGCCAGCAAAGGCGTAGCTAGGCCGCTGCTGCTGCTGCTGCTGCTGCTGTTGCTGCTGTTGCTGGCCGAGGGGCAGGCTGGAGGGGGCGGCGGCGCCCGATGCGAGCGGCAGTGAGAGCGAGGCGGCGTCGGGGTGCCGGGCCGCCACGGCGGCGGTCTTCACCACCACCTGCAGCGGCTTGCCTGTCACGCGCGTACGTGCGAAACGTTGCACACAAGTTACTCACAGGTAGGGTGACAGGTGACAATTATGGTTCCCTCGGGCTGTGGTGGAGGGCGTGTAGGTTCAGGCGCGTGGCTAACGGCTACCACTGGCAGGTTGGCAGCTAGCCCCGCATGTCGCCCGAGTCAGCGGTCGCAATCATGGCTAGGTCACTACGGTGCTTTGCCATGCTCCGAACCACGCTCCTAACCATGAATCAGACGGAACTCCTGCCTCGGATTGCGTTGGAGCCCATGCAAGCTTACCTGAGACGGTGCTCGCCATGAAGCGGGGCCCTGTGGACCGGCCTGTGCTGGCCCCGTCCCAGCCGTCATCATAGTCGTCTGCGTCCCGCCGCGAGGTCGCTCGTAAGTTGCTAAGCAGCCGGCCCATGAGGCCGCTAAAGAAGGAAAGCCCGCCGGCGCCACGAGCGCTGTCGCCGACGGCCCGGAAGGGGCGCAGCGCGCTGTCAGCCGACGGAAGCGTCGCTAGCAAGCCCCCGCCAGCGCCTCTCCGACCGCCGCGTGCCCAGCGGCGGTCTTCCAAAACCACCTCCGCATCTGCCTGCCCTGATCCCGACAGAACGCGCCGGCGCCCTTTCGCTCCAGCAACCGCCCGCTGCACGAGATGTTGCGCACCCAAGAAAACTGTCAGCAAACAGCCTGACGCAAGCAGATGCTTGTAGTCTGTGTCTATCTGAAAGGCTATTTGCTCACCGTTCTCCGGAGGAAGACGAGGTAGAACGAAATGCCGATGGCGATGAGGAGACCTGCTGCTCCGATGACCAAGGCTCCAGTTATAACACCTGAAACAGGTTGAAAGCAGGTCAGATGCGTCCGCTTTCACTGTCTAAGCCGTGCGTGGTGCGACGAGTCGCGTGCGTGAAGCAGCCTCGGTACCTTTGGGCAACACAAATGCCGCTGTTCCAAATGTAGGCTGTGGTTGGACTCTACGCAGCCTCCCTCTGTCCATCGCATGCTAGTTTTGCGCGGGACAGGTGTGCTCTCTTTGAATGCTGGTATGATATGCTTTATTCAAGTCACAATGTTGTGAGAGCAATGGTTAAAAAGTGATAGTGCTAGCGCTGCAAACCAGACTTCCCGATGCGGGCACGCGAGATGGGGCCCGTCCTTGCTGGCCTTTACCTGTCCCGGAGCTGTGGGCACCTGCATGTCATCACCACAATAGGTAACGGGCCTGACTCGTGCATACGGAACAACGACTTCTGGAGGGCCTCGGCGTCACGCACTGAAAAGCCCCAACGGCCATGCAGGCCAAGTTTCTTGCCCTCGCTTTGGCGGGGCTGGTCGGCCTGTCGTGCGCACATGCACTGCTCTCTTCAGCCGACATGCTGGCCCTGGCTCAGGTACGCGCCACGGCAAGCTGGCTGTGCAAACCTCTCGTCGTTTTGCATGTTCTCGTAAGGGCTTGGGATGCTGACGCAGGAGGTCTATTACTGCAAAACCTCGCATGCAGGTTGAGCCGGAGCGTGCATTTGGGCTGTGGGCGACTCAGCACGCGCGCACATACAGCGAGGGATCTCCGGTGAGGCGCCTTGCGGCGGCCACGCATGCCGGCTAGGGTTTCGGGACCGGTCCGGCTTCTCTCCCGCCCCGGAGCGATATCGGAGTTCCCGTCAGCATCCACCCTCCCGGGTGCAGACCTGTTTTGATAGCACGGGAGGGGGGCGGTAGCGTCCCTGACGTGTGGAGGAGAAAGGTTTGTTTCCAAGCACGCTGGTGTGGGCGCGCTGCGCTGCACAGCCTGCCGAGCGCTCCTTCCCCCGCCGCGCCCGCACCAACCTCGCACCCGGAACCTATCTCTGCTGCCCACTCGCCCCATATTAGCTCTAAGCCGCTCCCCTTAGGCCTAACCCTACATGCCGGCACCGTGCTGAGCACCAACTGACGCAACCGCAGCCCGTCGGCCACGCATTTGAGCACCCGACGGGCTGTCTCCCCGCCCCCATGCCTTCCCCTACCCACCAACCCTCTCTCCCCCCACACCTACCCCCCCTTCCTTAACTAGTCATGAATGTAAACCCCCCCCCACACACACACACACACACATGCTGACACGCTCACCTCCAGGAGTACACTCGGCGCCTGGGTGTGTTTGCGGACAACGTGAGGGCCATTGCGGAGCAGAACAGGCGCAACACGGGCATCACGGTACGGGTGGGGGTGGGGAGGGTGGGGTTGGGGTTTTGTAAATACCAGCCCAAACTAAACCAAAACGAGCGGAGCACAGGCAGAGGTAGCTGGGGGTGGGGTGGGGGTTGGCGAAGGTGCGGGGCGGGCGGTGGTGGGTTAGGTGGTGGGTGGGCGCGGAGGAGGTTTGGAGAGGTGACGTGCCTGTGTGTGTGCAAGTCATGGTAACGAGCAAAGGAGAGCGGGCGTGTATGCCGTGCCGTGTCCCCATCTCCGCGATTGTGTTTCAGTTGTGCGTTCTCATGCATTTCCCATTCACAACCAACGACCCCTCGCTCCCCACACCGCCACCTCTTTCTTTCCTTGCTTTCCTCCCTTCCTTCGTGCTCTTCCTTCTTCAGCTGGCTCTTAACGAGTACGCGGATGAGACGTGGGAGGAGTTCGCGGCCAAGCGCCTAGGCCTCAAGATCTCCCAGGAGCAGCTGAAGGCCAGGTGAGGGAGAGCACGCATGCACACATGCACACACACCCATAGGACATACGCATGTTCACACACTACTTACACGCACACAAGCACGCACACGTGTATATCCGTTCCACACACATCTCGTTCCACATCTCATTCCACACACATAGACACATAGGACATACGCATGCACAGGCAAACACGGCCGTTCTGTGCTTCTCGTTACCCTTTCACACACTGGTTTGTTTCCCTTTAAGAACACACGCACGTCCCTCACCTCTCTCCCCTCCTCAGGGAGGCTCGCAGCAGCAGCAGCAGCAGTAGCAGCTGGCGCTATGCCCAGGTGCAGACGCCCGCGGCTGTGGACTGGCGTGCCAAGAACGCCGTGACCCAGGTGCGTGTGCGTGTGCGTGTGTGTGTGTGTGTATGTGTATGTGTATGTGTGTGTGTGTGCTTGTGTGTGTGTGTGTGTGTGTGTGTGTGTGTGTGTGTGTGTGTGTGTGTGTGGTGTGGTGTGGTGTGTGATGTGTGGGTGTGTATGCGTGTGTCTCTGCCCCCCACCCGTCCCCTACCCTCTGCCAAGAAGGCCGTGTTCGGGATGAGTGTGTTAGGAAAGCACAAGGGAAAAGGATCAAGACGCGCATACGCGTGCGTGAGTCAGGGGGCTCGAGGGAGGGAAACACGCAGGACTCTGTATACGCGCATGTCGGTGCATGCCTCTGTCGCAATCCCCCTGCGGCTGCCTGCACCTCACCCAACCCCCCCTTTCTCGCATTTCCTTTCGTCCTCCATCCTCTTAATTGATTATGATTGTAACCGCCCCGTGCGTGCGCCCCGTGGTCTGGTTTGGGATCTGATTGCATGTGATTTGCTACAATGCGATCAATGAACGGCTACCCTCTCGCCCCCTGCCCTACCCCTCTCCCCCCTCATCCCCTCACGCCCTCCCTGCCTCCCACCCCCATCCCTCCCCCTCCCTGCTTGTATCCTGTTCCCAATGTCCTAACCTTGCAATCCCCCTCCCTGCCTCCCACCCAAGCCCCCTAACCCCGCCTCGCCCTTCCCCAACCCCCCAACCTCCCCCCCTACAGGTCAAGAACCAGGGCCAGTGCGGTTCCTGCTGGGCCTTCTCCGCGGTGGGCTCCATCGAGGGCGCCAACGCGCTCGCCACCGGGCAGCTGGTGGCGCTCAGCGAGCAGCAGCTGGTGGACTGCGACACTGGTGAGAGCGGGTTTGCAGCTAGTTTGCTCGCGATAATTAAATTTTGGATGGGTATAGAGAATAAAATATTGTATGGATGAAGTAAGGCTTGAGCAGAAGTTCAGAGTAAAAGAGTGTAGACAGCTGGCGAGGCAGGATTAAAGTTACTGTACGGTTTGGGTGAAGTAAGGATTGAATGGAAAGTAAAGATAGATAGAGAGGGGAGTCAGGGAGGAGGAGGGAGAGGGAGAGGGATACGGGAGAAGAGGTGTTGGCTGGCAGTGGGGCGGTGATGTCGCTCAGCTGAATTGGGTCACGGGTAAGAGGGGGCCTAGGGGGAGGGGGATGGTGGAGGGGGGAGGGGGAGGGTGGAGGGAGGGAGGTGGCACCTCCAGGGCAGCGCTGGAATGCAGCGCTGCTAGCCACGGCGTTCCGGTCCACGTTCCGCCGTCGCGGTGAGCAGCGCTCTAGGGGCGCATGTCCACCCGCACAGGGGCATCGCGTCCCACCGCCCTTCCGCGTCCCCATCGGGTTCGGTTTAGTTTGGGCTGGTATCTACAACCCCACCGCCCTCACCCTGCGATATGGCACCCCCGGTGCACCAGACCTTTTACGATCCGCACGCCCTCTCAGGCCCCCATCGCAAAGACCTGATGGGCTGCGTCAGGCGTAGGCCCCAGCGTACACCGCCGCATGCGCCTGGCTCTGCCCGCCAGGTGTTTTCGATGGGGGCCTGGGAGGGCGTGCGGAGTGTGAAAGGGCTGCTGCACCGGGGGTGCCATGTGGCAGGGTGAGGGCGGTGGTACGCGGTGCCCGTGTGTGGTTGGACACACTCGCATCGCGGCCGAGGGGCGGTGGGAGGGAGGGAGGGTGTGGTGGAGATGCCCATTTCCCGAGCTCCCGACCAAGTCGAGCGGGGCATGAGTAGTCCATTGCGCCGTGCCGTGTCGCAGCAGCAGCCGGCGGTGGATGGCGACACGGGGGAGGGAGACTGAATGGGGTATGGGAGGAAGGGGTGGTTCAGTGAACCGGGGGGAAGGGTGTGTGTGTGTGGGGTGGGGGGGAGGAGGTACGACCCAGTCCACCAGGGCTCCGAAAGGGAATTGTAAATATCAGCCCAAACTAAACCAAACAAAGAGAAACGCGGGGAAGAGTGCGGTGCGGGATAGACGGGAGGGCGGGAGGTGGACGAGGTTGGAGAGCGGGAAGAGCCCACCCCAATCCTTGCAACCCCACCCCTATCGGTGCGCGCGCCCCTACGCCTGCTGTCTTTGCACCCTATCCACCCAACCCAGCCCCACATTCACCACCACCTCTCCCCACACTCCCCACCCACCTGGCTGCAACTCCGCTTCCTCTCAGTCAATCATGAATGTAACCCACCCCGCACACACCCACTCCACCCCCCCACCCCCCCATACACACACACCACCCAACCTCCACCCCACCCCATCCCCTACTGTACCTGCCTACGCCTTCACTTCTTAATTAATCATGAATGTAACCCCCCCCCCCCCACCTCCCCCTAACCCCCCCCCCCCACCCCCCAGCCTCCAACATGGGCTGCAGCGGCGGCCTTATGGACGACGCCTTCAAGTACGTGCTGGACAACGGCGGCATTGACACCGAGGAAGACTACAGCTACTGGAGCGGGTGAGGCGCGCAGGCAGGGGCAGAGCGGGGGTGGTGATGGTGGTCGTGGTGGTGGTGGTGGTGGAAAGCGGAAGGGGGGCCAATGGGTTGGGAGGAGGATTGCAGCTACTGCAGTGGGTGAGGCAGGGGGGCTGGAAAGCGGAAGGTGGGGAGGGGCTGGAAGGTGAAGAGGGGCTGGAAGGCGGAAGGGGGGGAGGGGCAGGGGGTCGGCGTGGCGTGGCGTGTGGGTTGGGAGTGGAGCGGCATGGAGTGGACGGGTGCGGGAGGGATGTGGGCGGGGTGTCCAAAAGCGTGTGCGTGTGGCGGTGGGAGGTGGGATGGGCGCTGCGCGCGCTGTATGTATGTGTTAAGAGAGGCATAGGGCACGGAAACGCCTCGGCACCCAAACCCGCAGGTGTTTTGACGTGCGCGTGTGTGCCCACCTGCTAACGCACGTACCCATATGTGTTTGTGTTGCAGGTACGGGTTCGGCTTCTGGTGCAACAAGCGCAAGCAGACCGACAGGTGCGGCGGCGGTGGCGGCTGCAGTGGCGGGCGCGGGGGGAGGATAGCGGGGCGGCTGCGGTGCAGCTGCGGGTGGTGTCTGGGGCGGGTGCTGGCGTGTGTTTCGTGTGTTAAAACACAATGCGCACCGGTTGCACATTTGCGTCAGTCATGTAGCAGTGACAGAACTAACCACAATGCAGGGCCCCATAACACCCCCCACAGCACCGCATACCCACACTGCAACAACGCAACAACAACGCCACACCACCACAACAACACCAACACGCCCCCCCCCCCCGCCCCGCACCCCCGCACCCCCGCAACCGCCCCCCCCCTCCAGGCCTGCTGTGTCCATTGACGGCTACGAGGACGTGCCCACCAGCGAGCCCGCGCTGCTCAAGGCCGTGGCGGGGCAGCCCGTGGCGGTGGCCATATGCGCCAGTGAGAGGAGGGGCGCGGGGAGGAGGGGCGGGGGTCGGGGTCCTATGGAGGGTTAGGGGTCCACGAAAGTCGGATGGGGGAGGGGAGGTGCAGATACCAGCCCAGAGTGAACCGAAGCCAATGCGCAAGGGAGCGAGGAAGAGGGCTGTGTCAAGGGGACGGGGGGGCAGGATGTGGGGTCAGGAGCGGGGGTGCTGAGGCTCGCTACAACTACCCAATTAGTCATGCCTGGAACCACCACCCCGCCCTCCGCTCAACTTTTCTTCTGCCTAATCCTGTTATTCATGTTTAATCGTAATCTCCTTCCCTCCAGGCGCCAACATGCAGTTCTACAGTAGCGGCGTGATCAACTCGTGCTGCGAGGGGCTGAATCACGGCGTGCTGGCTGTGGGGTACGACACAAGCGACAAGGCCCAGCCCTACTGGATCGTCAAGAACAGCTGGGGCGGCAGCTGGGGAGAGCAGGTGGGCCCCGGCTGTGGCTGCGTGTGTATGTGTGCTGCACAGGAGTGTGTGTGTGTATGTGCATGTGTGTGTGTGTTTGTGCATGTGTTGCACTGGTATCAGGACTGTGTTTGACACACGCACTTCCGCGCGCGCAGGGCTACTTCCGCCTGAAGATGGGTGAGGGCCCCAAGGGCCTGTGCGGCATCGCCTCCGCCGCCTCCTATGCCGTCAAGACCAGCGCCGTCAACAAGCCCGTGCCCACCATGTGCGACATGTTCGGCTGGACCGAGTGCGGCGTGGGCAACACCTGCTCCTGCTCCTTCTCGCTGTTCGGCTGGCTGTGCCTCTGGTGAGAGGGGTGGAGGCGAGGGGTGGAGAAGGGGTGAAGAAGGGGTGAAGGGGTGAAGAAGGGTGGGTGGAGAAGGGGTGGAGAAGGGGGGGGCGGGTGGGGTGCGGCGGGTGCGGAATTGGGGGGAGGGTAGAGAGGGTGAGGTTGGGAGGATGCGGTTGGGGCTTCTGGGTTGGGCTCCGAGGCGGGAGTGAGTGCGCCGTCGCAAATGTGGCCCGCGTGTATGTGTGCGTGTGCGTGTGCATGTGAGGAGGGGCCGGCGGGCTAATGCACCTGCCCATCGCGCCGCCGCTCGTCCGTGTCTCCCTTGGCCTCGGCCCTCTCCCCTCGCTCCCTCCTGGCTCCTCTGACCATGCCCCTTGACACTTGGGACAAATAGGGACTCGTGAGGACTCGTTGGCCCCCTTAGCAGTAACCCCTTAGCAGTAACGCCTCACCATTACCCCTCATCAGTACCGTAACCCCTCCTCCCTCGCTCGCCCCCACACAACCATTACCACGCAGGCACGACTGCTGCCCGCTGGCCGACGCCGTCAGCTGCCCCGACCTCAAGCACTGCTGCCCCGCCGGCACCACCTGCAACGCCGCGCAGGTATGGCGTGTGCAGCGGCCCGCGCGCGCCGTTGCGGCCGGCCATGCCAAGTGTCTTAATCTTGGTTTGCTTTGAAAACAATGTCGGGAGTCAGTTCGCGCACTTGACTTGGAAATATATCTGTAGTCGGTCCACGCAAGAATTGAGGCCGGGTCCACGTTGATATACACTACCGTACACTTGGCATCCAACGCATGGTTCTGCGTTCCGTAGTTCTCTGCACGCCTCGCCCGCTCGCCTCCTGAATCATGCGGCACACCCGCACCACACCCGCTCACCCCAACCCCCCGCTCACCCTAACCACCCGCACCGTATCGTACACTTGACCACACCGCGCCACGCCGCGCATCCAAACAGGGCGCCTGCATCGCTGCTGACGGCGCCTCCTCCACTCCCTGGGTGGACAAGACCAAGGCCATGGTGGCCAACACGCCCGCCGCCCACGCCCGGCAGGCGGAGGTGGAGGCGGCGCAGGCCAGGCAGGAGCAGCAGCAGCAGCAGCGGGCCGCGCACGCGTTGGGCGAAGCCGACATGCTGCTGGCTCGGGGCGGCGGCAAGGGCGGCGAGCGCAAGCGCATTGAGCGCATTGCTCCCCAGTAGTTAGGAGGTGTGTTGTGATCAGCGGGGCCTCTGGGGAGGTGGTTGCGTGATTGTCTGGTTGGTGCTGCTTTAGTGAAGCGGTTGGAAGAGAGGTCGCGCCGACGCTGTTGGTGGTGGGGTTGTAAATACCAGCCCAAACGAACCCTGATTGTCTGCGGCGGGCGCGCGTTTCCCCGGCTGCGGTTGCATTCGCAGCTGTTTGCGGTAGCTATAATTTGCACGGCTGAGGCTGTTCCACTTCCTTTGCAACTATCATATGGGTGCGCGGCTGTACAATGAAGGATGTTGAACCTTCGACTATCGTGTTCGCGCCTTCGCGGCGCCTGTTGAGATAGGGGCGCCCCCACGCACACGTCTTACCGTGACCTGTACCATTATGACTTTTGCGTTTGGAGGGTGGTGCTGGGACGGTTCCTGGTTGCGGCGCAGTGAGTTGGCCGGTGGCACAGTGTAGGAGTACACGGGGCGTGACTGGGCGTGCGGCAGCAGGGTTTGCAACACCCATCATGCAATGCAGCGAGGGCCCATTTTTAAGCTGACGTTCCCAGTCATTCGGCATACATACATAGTGCCAAGGGTGCCGTGGGGCCTCCCAACTAATTGGTGTTCACGGCCCTCGGACTGTTTGTGCGACGGGCTCTTGACCTGTAACAGTATTATGCGCATGTTTGTACCAACAGCAGCTATTGGCCACCATTCCTATGCAGAGTACAAGGAATAACAAACGCGATAGAAACGTTTGGCCATCAGAACACATTCCGCTTATATTTTCTCAATCTAGGCGTGCGACTGTACGCTATTGGTAACGTCTTGGAGAAATGTCGTCAACAACATCCAGAACGCTGGTACTCGTGGGGCTGGAGGGCGAGGACGAGCTCATGCGCGCGGTGCAGAGCGAGGCCCAGGAGGCCTTCTCCATGGTGGAGATGCCGCCAACAGCCCCCGATTCTGACGTCGCTGCAGCAGCAGCTGTCCGGTTGCCGAACGGCACCGATTTGGACCGCGCGCACGTCGTGGGTGTGGTGCTCAATGCCAACGGCCCCAGCGGCGCGAGTGACGATGCCGGCGACGCTGCCGCGCTGCGACTTGAACGCGCGCTGCAGCTGGCAAAGGCGATCCGAGGGGCCTGCCCCCATGCGTTTGTCATGCTGTGGCATAGAGATGCTGTGGAGGTGCGTCGCGGGGTGCGCCGTGGCCGTGGGTGAAGGGGTGAAGAGGAAACGTCGCAGGGGGGCGGCGGCGGCGGCGGCCGGCGGGTGGGCCCAGTCTATTTCAATCCCATTCAATCCCAGGGCCACAGGGGCCGGTCAGCTGCGTGGGACAGCCAGGTGCAAGCCACAAGAAGCAAGCCATCAGAAACACGCGATCAAAACACACCCAGCCGCCCTGGCAATCAACTGGGAGCACAGTGCTGTGGCTGTGGGCTGCTCTCACCGTACCTACGTGTGCGCAGGGGGCTTGAGCGCGGGGCATAAGTTGCCCCGCCAGGCTTGAAACGAATACCCCGCCACGCTGCCACCACACAAGCTAGCACACACATGCTGCCACACACAACCCCCGCGCGCCCCTCCCTCTTAGCCAACTGCCACCCCCCCCACACACACACACGGCCCCACCCATCCACAGGACCCCAAGCTACGGATCGCGGCGTTCGCGTGCGGTGCCAACATGGTGACCTGCTTCGCCGACCACGCGGCGGAGGCGGTGCGGCAGCTGGCGTCCATAGGTGGGGGCGGCGGGGGCAGTGCGCAGCGCCACGTGTGTGTGTGTGTGCTTGTGTGTGTGTGTATGTGTGTGTGTACGTGTGCGTGTGTGTGTACGTGTGCGTGTGTGAAACTGCGTGCAGGGGTGCGGGATAGGTGGGAGGCAGGACGGGGTATGGGCGCTGCGGTGGGCGGCCGGTGGGGCTGCAGCCACACAGTGAGGGAGCAGCACAGTGAGGGGGCCCATAACAAGGGTTCAATCTCACACCATGGCACCTGAAACGACAATCACGTTCCCACAATCACCACGCCGCAAGCAGGGGGCCCATTGAGCCACCGCAGAGTATCAGACCTCTC
>NC_057008.1:829227-844227 GCF_000002595.2 Chlamydomonas reinhardtii | reverse complement strand
AGTGGGTGGGTGGGCGTGGGCATGGGCGTGGGCGTGGTGCAGGGGTGGGGTGAACTCCAAGAGAATGCGGCTGGGGTGGTAGGAATGAGTTGGTGGGTGTGTATTGTGATGGGCAGGCGGGCGGGCGAGTGGTCGGATGGGATGGTTGGATGGGTCGACACGAGGGCAACTGGATACAGGTATGGGCGGCCCGAACGCGTTTCCCAACTCCCCAACTCTCCTCTCCTCTTTTCTTGCCGCTGCCTTTCTTTTTGTTTCCCTTGACTTATCTTTCGCGATTGCCCCCTCCTCCTCCGCCCTACTCCAGATCGCCCACCTGGCTGACGCCAACGGCAAGCCCTGCTGGCGCCTCGCCACCTTCTACGCCGTGCTCGCGGACGAGCCCCACGCGGCCGCGGCCCGGCCCAAAACAGTGCCGTGCTTCGAGAGTGCCGGTGCGTGCTGGGTTTCAGCCGACCAGCTGGACGGCATTCCCCTCCGCAGTGAACGAATCCCCCGGACCTGGTTCCCGCATTTTGCGGCGGGCGGCAAGCCACTGCCCCTGGAGCTGCCGCCGGACCAGGCGCACCTGTTCCCAGACGTGGAGTTCTGACCTGGTCTGGTCTGGTCTGGGCTGAGTTGGTATGGTCTGGGTGTCCGGGTTTTGTAAGGTGGAAGGAAGGAAGTTCAGAGAGGGGCGCGTGCGCGTGTCGCGGTGGTTGTGTGTGGGAGGGGAGGGGAGGGAATTTCGTCTCGGTCGGGGGTTTCCATTTATGTTATTCATGCTGCGCGTGATTGTGTTTCAATGAGGTAACGGAACGCTTGCGCATCAGAGGCAGCGATTAGGGATGCTGACGGGGGTATTGCTGAACGTGAACGTGTATGCGGGTGCCGGCGGGTGTGTCCGTGGGCAGCATAGAGCAGAGGAGTCCTTGGGCCCTTGGGCTCCTTTTGCTGTGGCTGCTGGTAAATAAACAAGGGGTGTCAGCTTTGTACAGCTGGAAAATGGGCTGAGCCCCATGTAGCGCAAGGGATGTGACGATGGGCACCGGCGACATGAACAGCACCCTTGCAAGCCCATCCAGCGGGACTGGCCACTATGCCAATGCCGTGCCGAGGCACCGTCAAGCCCTGTCCCCGCCACGCCACGCCACCTTACCCACGCCACTTCACGGTCCATGATATCCCAAATGCACCTCACCCACATCCCACTCAAGCACCGCAAACGGCTAGCCGGGCTCGGGCGCGGGCTCCCGGGCCGCGACACATTTAAGGCTCGGGGACGCATGGTTTGGCTGTTGCAAACAATTTCGACATTCTTGCCCCAAGACGCTTGTCGTCGACATGTTTTGATACATGGATGTAAGATATTTAGGGGCCGAGAGCTATACTCGCGGACTGAAGAAAGTCAAGATGTCCGTGGACTCACGAGGTCGCTTCTCGCTCCGGCCGAGTTTTCCCTGCCGCCTATTTTTCAGGCAAGCACGGACAGGGGCAATCCTGGGGGGCTTCGCCCCCCCCTGGATCGCTTCGCTCGGGGGGCTCAGCCCAAAAACGGCGGCAACGGACATGAACCCGCAAGAAGATTGTCCAAGATCATCCATCCAGCCATAGGATGCATAGGATGCATAGGAGGGTTCTAGCCGCTCGATGTGGGCACGTGGTGACATCCGTCGAGCGAGGGCAACTTTTCCTGGGGGGCTGCGTGGCTGTAAATGGGGTGCTCCCTGGGAGCACGCACGCATGTATGTAGCTGGAGTGGCAGCACCCGCTTGCGTGCAAGGCCACGGTGAGCCCTGCCTTGGATGCCGGCGGCCATTGTAACCCCCTGGTCGGTGGGCTGTTGTGGGCTGCTGTGGGCTCCTCGGGTGCAATGATGCACCAGCGCCGCCCGTCGTTGAAGTCAGCACAGGCCCTGTCCTGACCGCCTAACGCATTGGCGACGCAAAGGACAAGGCGCGCCACCGCAGTTGGCCGACGCCCGGGGCCCTGTAACTTGTAGACGGCTAGACGATTGTAGTCCTTGTCTTGAGCCAGCCCCCGCGGCCCCGCATGGATGTTCCACCCCATGCGGCTAACAAAATCATTTGCCACAATCTCGTTCTCCGTGGGTGGCTCCGTAGTTTGGAAGCGTGTGGGTGGCGGCACTCGCGGCAGGGTTAGACACTTATACTGTTGCTCCTGCGTCTGTATTCTTGCGCTGTTCAGAGATTTTAGTGGTTACTTCGTCGGTATGGGGGGCTCCGGTCTGCCTTTCCTTCGTCCCGACAGAGTGCCCGGGGGTTTCGGTGGTTTGGTGCCGTGACCCTGGAGTCCCTGGTGCCCGATCGTAGACGAATTGTGTTTGGCGTCCCCTGACGTAAATGAATATATCAATGGCACAATACTGATAATTTCTCACTTATATACCATGGGTCTGGACAGTTTGCCGTTTGAGCTTCTCCTTAAAATTGCGAAAAGCTTGGACGGGTTTGCGCTGAAAGCTCTGCGCCGTTGTTCAAAGCAGTTACGAGATGTAGCAAACTCAGCTGTCAGTCGCATCACCATCCAGGGCTCCAGCTCGCGCGGCGTCGATGAGGGCCCGCTGCGCCATCCTCGCCATTCAGTAATCCCCCAGAGGCAAGGTCGGCTGCCGCTGCATCAGCTGTTCCCCAACCTGCACACGCTCGAGATCAGCTGCAAGCGAGCCACGGACTTTGTGAGCAAGCTGGAGCCGGCGTGGCCGTTTCTGACGGGGCAGGTGCTTCCCGGCCTAGCCCGCCTGACGCACCTGGTGAGGAGGCCTTGTTGGGGGTTTGGGCAAACGGCGGGTCAACGGCGGGTCAAAGGCACATGCTGCGATGAGTCATGCCATCTGCACAGTTCCGGTGCTGCTGTACGGCGCTGGGATTGCTGCCATCCTGAGATTCCACCTCGGTCCCTTCCCGCCTACCTCCCTGCCCATCGCACACCTCCCTGCCCTCCCCATCCCCGCCGCGGCCTCCCCTCCCCAGGACCTGAGCGGTCTAGCTGTCAAGCTCGGTAGCACCGCATGGCGCCAGCTAGCCACCGGCGCCGCCGCCAGTCGCAGCTTGCGCCGCCTCACCACCGCCGCCGCCGCGCTGCAACACCCAGACGCCGCCGCCACCACCGCGGCTGAGCAGGGCGGGCGGCTGGCGGCGGCGCTACCCAGCCTTGCCTTTGTGGCGCAGGAGGTGAGTCGCCTCCGCCACGTCGCGCCCAATGCCGGCGGCGGCAGTAGCAGCAGTGCTGCCGCTGGTGCCGGTGCTGTTTGCAGTGGCGGCGGCAGTAGCAGTGCGGGCGTTGGCGCAGCGGAGGCAGCCGAGTCACAACAACGGCAGGCCGGGACAGTAGCAGCAGCAGCAGAAGCGGTGGAAGCAACAACCTTAGCAGGGGGAGCGGCGGCGAGCGGCATTACGGTGACGGTGGTGCGGGGCGGCGCCGGAAGTTACCTCACCGTACGCAGCAGCACGGCGCTGGACGGCCTGAGGCGGCTAGTGCTGGATGGCGTGGTGGACGGGGCGGCGCTAGTGCTTAACCAGGAACTGTTGAAAGAGGAGGAGGACCGGGCTTTGCTAGGCAGCGGCTGGCTTGCTCCGGGCCTGCGCCGCCCCGGTCAAGCTGCTGCCGACACTGCTACTGCCGTGGAGCGGGTGCTACTGCCGAGGCTGCTGGCGCCGCTGTCGGGACTGCGGCTGTTGCACCTGGTGTCGCCAGTGAACGCGGCGCCCGCTCTCAGCGCCTTCACGGTGCGTGTGCATGGCTGGGGTGCGCGTGGGAGCGGGGAGCGGCGAAGCAGGGAGCAAGCGAGCTGTCTGTTTGGACGTGTTGAGGAGCGATCAGCAAATCACATACCTCAAACATTATTATGGAGGAAGTATAGCCGGCGGAAGTAATCACAGCCGTTCAGCAACAGCCATCCTGCCATACATGCTCTCCGCTCAGCAGCCCGCCCGCCCCTCCCTCCCTCCCTCAATCCCCACAGGCTCTGGAGGAGCTCCACCTAGCCGGCGCCGGCCTGCGCCTATTTGACCTCTCCCACCTGCAGCCCTGCAGCCGCCTGACCCGACTCGTCCTACACGATCTAGACCACCCCACCACTCTGGCCGGCGCCGCAGCGGATGCGGTGTTGGCGCTCATGGTGGATGATACCGGGCAAAGCGTCAGCAAGGACCGCGACATCGAACAGCGAATTGCGGAGGCGGATGAGGTTGCCGCGGCACTCAAGGCCTTCGCCATCGAGTGCGGCTACCTCAGCGGCAGTAGCCGCAGCCACAACAGCAGATGCGGTGGTGGCGCCGCGAATGACGGCAGTAGCAGCAGCAGCAACGGCGGCACTGGCGGCGGCAATAATGGGGACGGTGATTCTTCGCGGGAGGAGGGCGAGGAGGAGGGCAGGCTGCTGCGGCTGCTGCGGCGGGTGCTAGGGCTGCCGCAGGTGCGGAGCCTAGAGCTCGGCGGCGGCAGTAGCAGCGGCGTGTTTGGGGGCCTGCGCATTGCGGCCTTGTTCCCCGGCCTCACCTCACTGCGGGCACCCATTGTGCACAGCGAAGCGCTCCGCGATGCCACCAGTCTGACCGCACTCACGCTGCTACTGCCGTCGTCGCCGGCTACGGCAGCAGCTGGCGGCGCCGGCTACGGCAGTAGCACAGAGGGCGGGGGCAGCGGCTGTAGCAGGGGTTGCTCAGCTGCTGCGGCAGACGTGGCCAGCCTCATGGGGCTCTGCAGCCTCGCCCTGGAGGCTGTGGTGGCTGTAGCAGGAGGAGGGCCCGACTGGGTGGCGGCTGCCGGCGGCGGCAGTAGCAGGGCAGGTGGCAGTAGCAGCGCCGGAGGGGCGCCGGCCGGGACGATGTCGTTGGCGGCGGCGCTGCAGGGCGCGGCGGCGCTGCCGCAGCTGCAGCGGCTGCAATTCATAAACATGCGCCCACAGGCTGTGTGTGAGCTGGGCGGTCTGCTACAGCCCACCGGGTTGCTACAGCCCACCGGGTTGCTGCAGCCGGCGCAGGCGCAGCCCGCCTTTGCGGCGCTGCGATGTGTCAGCCTGTGTGGGTCGTCAATTCACGTCGACTGGCTGGCGGGAGTTGTGGGCATGTTGAACGGCCTAGCGATGCTTTCGGATGGCGGTGCGGCGGCGCTGGCGGCGGCGGCGGAGCAGCGGGAGGCGCGCCGGCGGCGCCGCCTGTGGGACGGGCGCACGCCACAGGCACACGGGCAGGCGGTGGAGGGGGTGGAGGGGGTGGAGGTGGTGGAAATGGTGGAGGTGTTTCGCCCGCGCATGTGTCTGGAGCTCTGTGATGGGCCGGCGGTGGCGCCGCGGGCGGCAGCGGCAGTAGCAGCGGCAGCGGCACCGGCGGCAGTAGCAGCAGATGGCTCGGCTCGGCTCAGGGCGGGGACGGGTGGGCGTGGCGGCGGGAACGGCGGCGCGGCAGCGGTCACGTGGACTGTGCTGGGGGAGGCGCTAGCAGGCTGTCCGGTGGTGGACTGGGTGCGTGTGCGCCACTGCCCCGGACTGCCGGAGGATGTGGGAGCCGGGGGCGGTGCGGGCGCGGGTGAGGCGCCGGTGGGAGCCGTCCAAGGGGCGGGGCAGGCCGATGCGGGCGAGTCGGCTCAGGGACCGCGTGGGGGTGGAGGCGAGCGCGAAGGCGAGGGAGGAGCGCCAGCCGCCACGGCGCTCACGAGCCCGGTGCGGCGTGTGGCGGAGTTGGTGGCGGGGCTGGAGTGGGCGGCGTGAGCGGCGTGGCGTGGCGTGGCGTGGCGTGGCGTGGCGTGGCGTGGCCTGGGGTGGCAGCTCGGCAAAAAACACATGCAAGATGCCACCAGGGTGTTTGCAACGCCAGGTTATGCACGCTGGCGCCGCCCCCGTGTGGCGTGCCTACTAGGGATTCGTCTTGGAGAGGTGTGGATTCTCCTACACTCTCCGCCGCAAGGTGTTGGGTAGACTACCTGCTACATGGGGCGTAGCGTGGGGGCTGCATGGTGTCACACGCTGGCAGGGCCAGTGGGGGAGCAGCTCAAGACGAGGAGGAAGCCGTTGGTTGCGATGGACGGAGGAGGTTGTTATGAAGGAGGTTGTTAAGCGGCGGCTGCCGGTTGGTTGGTTGGTTGGCTGGTTGGTTGGTTGGCTGGTTGGCCGCATTGCAAGCTCAGTGGTTTAACAACAGGCATCGCTCGAGGTGCTGGAGGTGCTGGAGGTGGGCTGGCGGCGGAGTGCCCGGTGTAAGTAGGTAGGCGTGCGGCAACAGGTGTTGTCTTGCACGATTGCGTTATGCACCGGTGTGTGTACTGCTCTTGCAACAATTACGAACGCGCGCACCGCACCAGCCTGTCCGAAACGTATTTACAAGTTCTGCTTTGGCAAGGCCAAGCGCGTCTTGATAGATTTAGCCTACACACGCCCTCTGCAATTCCAGAGCCGTTAGTCAAGCCAACAGCGATCAATCATTTGTGCACCTGCGAATCTTCTCTGCCTGAGGGGCTGAGAGTTCCCGCACGCAATAAAACATAACATACCCAAGAAAGCTCTCAAAGACTCAAACCCTCAAACCAGCCAGCTCAAAACTCAATCTTGACTCATGGTGCTTTGCAGGCCGCCGCCGCCGCCGCGTGCGAATGCTGATCCTCACAATTGGCCCCTTGACCGTTTGTGGGATCCAGCGTTGCCGTGCAACTACTGTTTGCGGGACTGATCCTACCCTGCAGTCCAGTCCAGCTGACAACACCGCTTTTTAGACTCGAGCCTTCTCACGCATTGCCTGAAGCTGCACACAGCTAAAACATGCACATGCTCGCACACACACGCCCTCGTAAAGCACCGCAATCAGCGAGTTCAGCCGCATCCGCTGCAAGCCCCCGCCGCCACCAAGCTGCATCGAACGCGAGCAGTGGTGGCAATTGGCTGCTGCACCCCGCAGGCCACGCACCTGCGTAAAATGCTCACGCATTGCCACCTTCAGTCCCAGACCAAATCCAGATCCGAACCCCAGATCCTCCATTCCCGCCGGCCAGCCAGCCGCTTGCCACTCAACCGCCGCCGCCGCCTCATTGATCCCGCATCCGTCGCATCCCGCCAGCCAACCACCCAATACCTTTGCCGCCGCCACCTGCCGCCGCCACTTGCTGCCGCCACTTGCTGCCTGGCACTGCCGCCGCCGCCACCTGCCGCCGCTGCTTGCTGCCTGGCACTGCCGCCGCCGCCACCTGCCGCCGCCTTGGGTTCCGTCCCTTTACTTCTTCGCACCGGCCGAGGAGGGCGGGGAGGTGGAGGCGACGTACTTGGGGTCGCTGATGGACACGTACTTGGGCTCACGCATGGAGTGGGTGGCCGGGTTGGTCACGTAGGGGACCTGCGGGCATGACGTGGCGAAGTGGGTGAAGTTGGCGATGTGAAGGTGGGGAGGCAGGGAGGTAGCTCCCTCGAAGCATGGCGATAGGTGGCGGGGGCAAATCCAGATCCGGGGGAGGTCCTCCCCTGGTCAAGGCCACCGTGGCCAGACCACTCTCGGCATGCATCTCTCACCCCCTGGCTGAGTGGGCTTTCTGATAATGAACGGACTCTTTCGTTGGGCTCGGGACCATGAAACCCTTCCCCCCTCCCCCATACATACACATGCCCTCTACATATTTGCAGCACTCCACACGACACTGGTTCGACCCCTTCGCGTTGGGCATTCCTGAATGCCAGCGCGCTCATCCAAACACACACACGCCACGCACACGCACCTGCGCCATGTCATCAGCCATGCGGTAGCTCACCTGTGGGGAGACAGGACGGGAGGAGGGGCGGGGAAAGAGGCGAAAGATCAGAGCGTGTGTGTGTGTGTTTGTACAATGGGTCAGGCTTCGGAGGGGGCCCGGGCGGGGAACCGGGAGGGGACACGGGGGGCCGGCACGTCAATCGATTCCGCCGACCAGATGCTGCTGTGGTCAACCCCACATGACGGCACACGACAAACGACAAGCTGCACCACAACAAAACAGACACACGTGCGCAACTCACACACACCACCACGACACGTAGCATCGCCCTTTTCATCTCCCCATCTTTCCCCGCCCGCCGCATTCTCTCCCCCCCCCCGCCGTGCCGCCACGCCACGCCACGCCCCCGCCGCGCGGTGGCTCACAGGCCGGCCATCGTCACCGTGCCTGCCGGAAATAGCGGAGAAGTCGATCTTGGGTGCTGGCGACGAAGATGAAGATGACGAACCGCCGGCGCTCTTCTTGGCTTGCAGCTGTTGCTGTTGGATCTGCGTCTTGACGCTCTTAGTGGTCTTCTCCTCGCCGGAGGGCGCCTGCGCGGCTGCGGCGGCCGCAGCCTGTGCGTACGTGGAGGGCGGAGGGACCAAAGGAAGTTAACAAGCGCCTGTGTGTGTGTGTGCCGTGCTGTGCCGGGTCGCTCGATCGGACAGAATGCAGGGCCGATGGTGGTGGCAGTCGGATGTTAACGGGTGACGCTGTGATGGGCATCACACAATCACACCCAGGCAAGTCACGGCATGGAGAGGCATCCGCGGCACACACACGCACACCGTACCGCACACACGCCGCCCCCCTTGCCATACTAAGCAGGACTCCGTGATGCCGGTCGCGCACTTGCTCCGCACACAAACGCCACGGCAACGCCACGCAATCAACACGTACGAATGGCCTGGTGCAAAGCACCGAGCACACACGCCGCATGCATGCGCCTTTGCCCAAACCAACAAGTGGTTTACGCCAAAACAGACATGCCAAACACACACATGTCTAATGCACGCACATGCCTAACGCACGCACATGCCGAAACACACAACCCGCATGCCTGAACACACACGAGACACACGTGCAAAACGCGCGTAAACAAACCTGCTGGGGGTCGGGGCGCGGGTCCACAAAGTAGACGGGGTCGCTCATGCTGAAGTACAGCGGCTCGCGCATGGAGCTGCCGGGCGGCATGTAGGTGTAGCTGGGCTCCACAATGGAGGAGCGCTTGGGCGGCGGCGTGTACTGCTGCGGCCGCTTGGGCGGCGGCGCGCAGGCGGCGGCGCTGGTGGTCAGGCCGCGGCCTGGGGAGTGGGGCGGGGAGGGAGTGGGGGAGTGTGGGAAAGGGAGTGGAGGCAAGGAGGGGAGGGAGTGGGGGAAAGGGAGTAGAGGTGGGGAGGGCAGGGGAGTGGGGGAGGGGAAGGGGGTAGAGGGGGAGGAGAAGGGCAGCAGCACCGGGTAGGCGTGTGCGAAGGCGGGGATGAAGGAGGAGGCACTAGAGCCGCGCCGGGGCTGCGGATCTCGCGTGTGCGGGATATGCCCTTGCTAATTGCATGCATCGCCGCGCGGCGTGGGCGGAGAGGCGATAGGGCAAACTTGCTCAGGAGGCCATGTATGGCGCTGTGCGGGACCATGGCGCGGGCGACCAGAAAGCGCGAGCCCGCCCAATGAGCGCAGGTTGAGGCATGCCCTCATGCCAGAGTCCTGGGAACAATGGCTGCGCGGTTGCGGCTAAGATGCGTGAACGAGGTTTTGGGCGCTGCCGACGCAAACCGCGGGATGGCCTACGCCAGCCCTCGCGCGAACCACGCACCCGCAGCAGCGCCAAGCGCCTGTGTCATGACTTGCATAAAGCTCTTGGCCAGAGCCGGAGCAGAGTTGGAGAGCGCCATTGTTGCGAGAGCGAGCGGCGCGAGTTCGGCAAGGAGCGAAACGCTTCCGAGTCGCTGCAAGCAGGCTCTAAAAGTCCGAGTGCTATGTATGCAGGAAGTCTTTTTTGCTATGCACGTGGTCGCGCTCGCTGAGCTTATGTAGCTTGAACGAGATGGACAAATCGCGGTCGTTGTCAACTTTGGCGGTTATGACGTGTCAGGTGTGCAAGCACGACCGCCTTTGCGGCAGATCAGTGCAACACGGGTTCCTAAATGCAGACAAGGTCGCGCGCGCGGTGTCGACTCAGACACCGTCAACCGCGTGAGCGCCGCGTACCGGCGTCAACAGCGTTGACGGTGCGGAGCTTCACCGCCCGCGCCAGGATCCTTTCCGATCATGATCATCTAGTAACGACAAAACGAAGCCTCAGGGCCAGGGCGCGGCAGAGGACCGGCGGTACCGTCTGTGCACCGTCTGTGCACGCGCTTCGGCGCCCCCCGCAAACCATTTATCTTGCATCTAGCAACGCCCAAGCCTTGATAACGCTCAAATGGTTTCCCTCGACTACTTTATCATGTAGCGTCGGACTTGGGCTTTGAATGGAGGACTTGACGACGGCCCCTTCTAATCGGAAACGGTTCCCCACGATATGCCCGTCGCCTCAACTACTGTGACGCTCCACCTGCATCAAACCAATGCGAACAAGCACGGCTATTGACGGCATATGCATACGGAGGTGGCCAAGAGGTGGGAATGGCAGCAGGGCGGGATGTCTTGTATGAAAGGTGCTTGCGCTGGGTTTTAGGCTGCAGAAGGATACAATGTGCACAAACGCACTCGAATGGCCCGAGCGGGGTGCAATCTGCGGCACTCAGCGACTGTGCTCAACCGCGATTGGGGCAGTGCAACACCCTTTGCCTCGTGAGTTTGCCTTGGCCCGTCGCAAGGATTCTGATTTATTCACATCTGTTTATCATTCAAACTTGAGCGCCCGGTTAGATAGCATTGCGTGCAACACTCGGGCCTGAATTGCCACGTCAGGATTGCACTCAGCTCTAGCGTGTGCTGCCCTGCCGCTGCACAGCATCGGAGCATGAAGCTAACAAAGAGGTGTGTTGAGCGTGCGGGCAACGCAGCGATGTAAGCGCGGCTCAGAGCAATAATCGGATAAAGTTGTTGGAAGCTCATCGAATCCGAAGAAGCTGCGCATGGCGCTTAATTCTTTAGGGGTATTTTAAGGTCGCTGCAGCGCGGAATCGGGCGGGCAGGCCCTAGGACACGGCCTAGACCAGGGCTTGACTGGCATGCGTTTTCGCTGCTGCGCCGAGCACACGGTTCCGCATCTTGGCGTGCGCTTTGACTTCACACTGCACACGCGCATCGCGCCGGACTCTGGCAGAGTCCGGGCGCGCCTCAATCAGCCCCCGTGCCAACCATCATCGTTTGTCGACGTCTCACCTCCCCCGGCTCCGCAGGTGCTGGCAACCACGACTTACGCCGGTGCGGCGCGTCGCAATCCTCTGGCGCCATGCTAGCGGCCATGGGGGCGCTTCCAGCAGCCGTTTCGCGGTGTTGGCAGCGCCGCTGCGAGCTGTGCGCACGTCCGAGTCATCGTCCGGCACCCCGCTGTCGCTCAACGACATCCTTGTGTTCGAGGTACGGTATGCCGAGGGGAGACCGGGACAAGCGTGGGAATCTGGGACGGATTTGTGACGATGGAAGGATGATAGGCGTGTAGGGATCTGTGTGGGCACGGTCCACGGCCTGGGGTGTCCGGGCAGAGTGCGAGGGGCTGGATGCCGCTCGCATCTTTTGAAGATAAGGCCGACCTCACCCCACCCCACCCCAACCCAACCCGCGCCAATCCAACCCACCCCGCGCCACCCCGCCCGGCACTCAACCCATATCGCCCCACCCACACCGCCCCTTGCACGCCCGTCCCGCATCAACCACCACCGACTCACCCACCCCACCCGCGATGCCTGCCCCTCTCTCCCCATACCGGTATCGTGATGTGGCTTTTTCGTGCGGCTCGGGCATGCAACCTCCCCTCACCCCTCCCACCCCTTTCCCCCACGCGCAGTCCGACATGCCGGCTATGCTCATCCAGGAGCAGCCGCCGGAGCGCAAAGCGGAGGAGATTGTGGACCGCGCGGTGCGTGGCGTGTGTGTGTGTGTGTGTGTGTGTGTGTGTGTGTGTGTGTGTACGTGTCCCAGGGCGTGTAAACACACGTGTGACAGAGGGTGAAGGATGGAGGCACTTGGTAGCGTGCGTGTGGGGTTTTGGGGTTGCGGGGCTGTGCAGGTTGCCGTGTACGGTGTGGCGTGGAGCCCGGCACGCCACGCAGCCTATTGACACCATCTACCCTTCCCTATTCCGGCATGGCGGGGCGTTTGCCCACTCTCTACCTCCTCAACAGGCTCGAGTGCTACAGGAGGTGAACTCGCTGCTCGCTACGGAGCAAGGCCAGGACCAGGCCGGCGGCGGCCGGGGCGGGCGCGGCGGCGCCGCCACCGCCACCGCGGCGCCGCCGGCGGCCGAGTCCAGCTCGGCCTTCGGCTCGGAGCTGAGCCGCGCAATCTTCGGCGGCAGCGCGCAGGTGTCGGAGCTGGAGGCGGAGCGCACGCGGCAGGCGCTGCAGCGGACGCTGGAGGGCAGCGCCGCCAGCGGCAGCCCGCCCATCCCCATCTCCAGGCCACCACCCGGCGAAGGTGCTGGTGCTGGTGGCGGCGGCGGCGGAGCCGCCCCCGCTGCCGCGGAGGCGGCGGCCAAGCAGCGGCCGGCCTGGGCTCAGGAGCTGTTCGCCTCGGGCACACCCGCGTCCGCCGCGGCGGCGGCGCCGGCGGCACCCGCCACCTCCACCTCCTCGACCTCGCCACGTCAGCCCTCAGCAGCAGGGCCCTCGGGCGCCTCAGCCGGGGCCGCTCGGAATGGCGGCGGCGGCGGCGGTGGAGGCGGTATGCGCTTCGCCCCTTCCTCCACCACCGGCAAGCCCGCATTACCATCAGCCGCGCCCTCGCCGTCGGCGTCGTACGGCGGCGGCGGCGGCCCGGCGGCGCTTGCGGCGGAGCCCCCGCCGCCTCAAATGCAGCGGGCGTCACGGCTGGCCGAGTGGACGCCGCTTGCGTTTGCGGACGCCGACCTGTCCCTGCCCACCGAGCTCACGCTCAAGTCAGAGGTGCGTGGGATTGGGCGTGTGTGTGTGTATAGATGTGGGCGTGTGTGTATGTGGGGGATGGGGGTGGGCGTGGGGGCGTGTGGTTGTGGGCGTGGGTATGAGCAGGGAGGCGAACCAAGGGTTGGAGGAGAGGGGGTTTCATGCGGGGGTCATGCCTGTTTGAACTCAGGGCCAGCTGAGCCACAGGGCGCATACTGCCACGCATACACCGCCCGCCCGCGCAACTCCACTTCTTTAATTGCAACCATGAATCTGTACCTCCCTCCACAACCTCCCTCCCTCCCTCCTCCCTCCCACACAGGACTCGCTCCTGACCGACCGCGCCCGCTCCTCAGTGCTGCCGCCGCTGCAGTCGGTGGTGGACCTCACCGCCGCCGTGCGGCCGCCCAGCAGGGGGCTGGACCTAGGCGGCGGCGGCGAGGCGGCGGCGGCGGCGGCCAGCGACGCGGTGTCGGACGGCGTGGCGGTGCCGGAGGAGGAGGTGGTGGGCCGGGCGGCGCTGGGGCGGCAGCTGGCGGATGGGGCCGGGCGCCTGGCGGACGGCACACGGTGCGTGCGTGGGGTTGGTGTGGAGGGTAGGGAGGGTGGTGGTGGATGGGGGTGGGATGGGTGGGGTGTGGAGGGAGGGAGGGTGGGAGGGAGGAAAGGAGGGCCTGGGAGGGAGGAAAGGAGCGCCTGAGGGAGGAGCGGAGCGGGTGTGGCGCGGATGCGGGAGTACATACAGGTTGACAGTGCTTGTGTTCAGTTACCATTTGGTAGAAAGAGACAAAGTGTGTGTATATCGTGTTTGTCAGTATGTAAGTCGGGGTTGGGGCGTGCGCTGGCCAACGGCTGTGCTCGCGCCATACACCACACAGTGGCCCCCTTACCTTGCTAACCCCCTGTCAGTCATACGCACGTGTGTGTCTGCATCTTTGCATGCCTTGCATGTCGCTCAGGTTTGAGAAGCTCAGCGGCACCGACACCGGCCCGGACGGCTACGTGAAGAAGTGGGAGGTGCTACGCGGTGTCACGGGCGACGGCACCGTGCAGTGGGAGGAGTGCTGGTGGACGGTGAGCGAGGCGCACGAGGGGGGTTACATGCATTAAGTTTAAGTTTACGAAGTGAAGTCGTAGGGGGTTACATTCATGATTAGTTAAGTGGTAGACGGTAGACCATCTTGCGGAACATGAAGCGTTACATATAGCGTTAGGGGGCGGGGGTGGGGGGCGGGGTGGTGGTTGTTTCGGGGAGGGAGGGCAGCGATGGGGTCGTGGGGAGGAAGGCATGGGGAACTCCTCTCTCATCGCCGCATACACGGCACCGTCTGCTTTGTCGTGCCTGGAACTCACACACGCACACCCCAACGCCACAAACCCCCGCCCAACCTCCCCGTCCGCGGTCATCGGTAACAACGTGCCTGCTGTGCCAATGTGCTTGGCTACGCCTTCACTCTTTGATAATTGATCGTCAACGTTGTCCCCCCAACCCCCCAGGCCTCCAACCGCTACGGTCTTCGCGAGATGGGCGCCTTCAAGAAGGGCAGCACGGAGGCGGGCGCGGCGTGGGTGGAGGAGTGGAAGGAGGTGCTATACACACACGCCACAAACCTCAGGCTGGTCATCGAGCGCACCGCGCACAAGTGAGGGGGAGGAGGACAGTTACAATCATGATTATGATGATTACGGGGGATTAAGGGGGAGGAGAGGGGGCGGATCGCCGTTCATGTGGAGAACGGCGCGATTAAACGGACGGGGGAAAGGGCGCTGGGAGCAGGGGATGACTTGGTGGGGGAGAGGGTGGGCGGGCGGTCCCGACAGGGGAAGGGGCTGGGGGGAAGGGGTGGTGGGCGGGTGGTGCTGTGGCCTGTAGCGGTGTGCGGTGAGTCGCAAAGTGAGGACAGGGAGCGCTGTGCGTGTGAGGAGAGGGCGTGGGGAACCGCCCGTCCCAGCACCCCCCTTCCACACAACACACCCTGCGCCTCCCCCTGACTGCCCCTCACCACCCAAACCACGCCACTGCCGCCACTGCTTTCCAGGTGGGCGCGCGACGAGAGCTCGGACGAGTGGGAGGAGAAGTGGGGCGAGTGCTACGAGGAGGCGGGGCGGGTGCACAAGTTCGCAGACAAGTGGGCCAAGGCGGGGATCAACGTGTGGCACGAGCGCTGGGGCGAGGACTACGACGGCCGTGGGGCGTGTCAGAAGTGGACGGACAAGGTGGGGGGGGGGATGGGGGGGGGAGGGCGGGGAGGCA